>NC_092042.1:63775231-64079392 GCF_003086295.3 Arachis hypogaea | reverse complement strand
TGTCGTTGATGGTTTCTAAGTTCCTCCTTGTTTTGCTCTGAGGGGCTCATTCATCTTCTTGAAGCAGGATTTCTTTCCTCAGGATTTGGGATTTGCGATGCTGAAATTGGTCTTTCTCAATGAGTTGTTTGTGTTGGTATTTCAATGGCTTGGCATTGGCTTGTTGTGGTGAAGTTATATTGATACTCCATCACATGAGGATAATGATATGAATATTTTGTCATTGCTCATTGATGAGCGGATAATTTGTATACTTTTTGGGCATTGTTTTTTAGTATGTTTTTAGTATGATATAGTTAGTTTTTAATATATTTTTATTAGTTTTTAGTTAAAATTCACTTTTCTGGACTTTACTATGAGTTTGTGTGTTTTTCTGTGATTTCAGGTATTTTCTGGCTGAAATTGAGGGACCTGAGCAGAAATCTGATTCAGAGACCAAAAAGGACTGCAGATGCTGTTGGATTCTGACCTCCCTGCACTCGAAGTGGATTTTCTGGAGCTACAGAAGCCCAATTGGCGCGCTCTCAACGGCGTTGGAAAGTAGACATCCTGGGCTTTCCAGCAATATATGATAGTCCATACTTTGCCCAAGATTTGATGGCCCAAACCGGCGTTCAAAGTCACTCAAGAATCCCAGCGTTAAACGCTGGAACTGGCACCCAAATGGGAGTTAAACGCCCAAACTGGCACCAAAGCTGGCGTTTAACTCCAAGAAGAGTCTCTACACGAAATTTGCTTCATTGCTCAGCCCAAGCACACACCAAGTGGGCCCGGAAGAGGATTTTTATGTCATTTACTCATTTCTGTACACCTTAGGCTACTAGTTTCTTATAAGTAGGACCTTTTGCTATTGTATTAGAAGTCTTGGGATCTTTATATCTTTTGATCACTTTTGATCTTAGATCACTGGGAGGCTGGCCATTCGGCCATGCCTAGACCTTATGCTTATGTATTTTCAACGGTGGAGTTTCTACACACCATAGATTAAGGTGTGGAGCTCTGCTGTACCTCGAGTATTAATGCAATTACTATTGTTCTTCCATTCAATTCCGCTTGTTCTTGTTCCAAGATATCACTTGTTCTTCAACTTGATGGAGGTGATGATTGACGCCCATCACCATTCTCACCCATGAACAAAGTGACTGACAACCACTCTTGTTCTACAAGCATTTGAGGCTTGGTGAATATCTCTTGGATTCCTGATTGCACGATGCATGGTTGATCGCCTGACAACCGAGTGCTCGCCTGACAAACGAGCCAGCCATTCCGTGAGGTCAGAGTCTTCGTGGTATAGGCAAGAATTGATGGCAGCATTCAAGAGAATCCGGAAGGTCTAACCTTGTCTGTGGTATTCTGAGTAGGATTCAATGACTGAATGACTGTGACGTGCTTCAAACTGTAACCTACTGGGCGTTAGTGACAGACGCAAAAGAATCACTGGATTCTATTCCAGTAGGGGAGGGAACCACACCGGTGATTGCAGCACTGTGACAGAGTGTGTGCATTAGCTTTCACTGCGAGGATGGGAGGTAGCTGCTGACAACAGTGAAACCCTACACGAGCTTGCCATGGAAAGGAGGAAGAAGGATTGGATGAAGGCAGTAGGAAAGCAGAGAGACGGAAGGGAAGGCATCTTCATGCGCTTATCTGAAGTTCCTACCAATGAATTACATAAGTATCTCTATCTTTATCTTTATGTTATTTTCGTTCATCACCATTATCATTTGAGTTTGCCTGACTAAGATTTACAAGATGACCATAGCTTGCTTCAATACTAACAATCTCCGTGGGATCGACCCTTACTCACGTAAGGTTTATTACTTGGACGACCCAGTGCACTTGCTGGTTAGTTGTGCGAAGTTGTGTAATGCCATGGTATTGAGCTACCACGTTTTTGGAGCCATTACCGGGGATTATGAGAGTTGTGAAAAAGTATAGTTCACAATTTCGCCCACCAAGTTTTTGGCGCCGTTGCCGGGGATTGTTCAAGTTTTGAGCAAGCTTTGGTAACATCAGTGCCAAGATCCTGCAACAACATCAAGTTTTTGGTGTTATTGCCCGGGATTGTTTAGGCTGGACAACTGACGGTTCATCTTGTTGCTTAGATTAGGTATTTATTTTTTTTTTCGAAATTCTTGAAGATGAATTCTAGAGTTTCATGATGATTTGTTGAAATCTGGCTGGCTGAGAAGCCATGTCTAATTTCATTGGACCGAGGTTTCAACTTATCACCACAAGAGCTTGTTGATTTCTTATCAATCTTGCTTTTGGAGCAGTGATCTGCTAAGGCTTGGCTGGCCTTTGGCCATGTCTAGTGTTTTGGACCGAAGCTTTCTTTGAGAGCTTGGCTGGCTGTGAAGCCATGTCTAATTCCTGGACCGGAGTCTTAAACTAGCATTGCACTGATTCCTGGAATTCTCATTAAGAATTTTGATACCTTTTTCCACTTAATTTTCGAAAAACAAAAAAAAAATTTACAAAATCATAAATCCAAAAATATTTCTTGTTTGAGTCTAGTGTCTCATCATAAGTTTAGTGTCAATTGCATGCATGTGTCTAAATGATCTTCAAGATGTTCTTGATGATTTACTTGCTCTGATCTTTGAATTCTATTGACTTGAATGTCTAGTGTGTCTCATTTGCATTTTCATCTTGTTAGTGTCAGTAGTTTACAAACTGCTAAGTTTGGTGTCTTGCATGCATTGTTATTTGATTCTTGTTGCATTTTGGTTTGTCCTTATTATTAAAAATCCAAAAATATTTTTAATTTGTGTCTTTTCAAGTCAATAATACAGAGAATTGAAGATTCAGAACATACAGCAGAGGAATTGCACAGAAAAAGCTGGGCGTTCAAAACGCCCAGTGAAGAAGGACAGACTGGCGTTTAAACGCCAGCCAGGGTACCTGGTTGGGCGTTTAACGCCCAAAAGGTAGCATTTTGGGCGTTAAACGCCAGAATGTATACCATTCTGGGCGTTTAACGCCAGGATGGCTAAGGGAGGAAGATTTTGTTTCCAAATCAGATTTTTTTAGTTTTCAAAATCTTTTCAAAATCAAATCTTTTTCAAATCAATTTTTCAATCAAATCTTTTTCAAAACCAATTTCTTTCCATTTTTTAAGATACTTACTATCAATTAATGATTTGATTTAACATTTCAAGTATGTTGCCTTTTCTGTTGAGAAAGGTTTAATGTTTGAATCATATCTTTTCTTGTTAGTCAAGTTTTTAATTTTCAAATCAAATCTTTTTAAAATGTTTTCAAATCATATCTTTTAAAATTGTTTTCAAATCATATCTTTTTAATCATATCTTTTTTTCAAAATAATCTTTCAATCAAATCTTTTTGATTTCTAATTTCAAAATCTTTTTCAAAAATCACTTGAATTCTTTTCCATTTTCATTTTCGAAAATTAAGTGATGTTTTTCAAAAATGTTTTCAAATTTCCCACTTAATTTTTGAAAATCACTTCCCTCCTTCTCACATCCTTCTATTTATGGATTAACACTATCCCTTAATGCAAAATTCGAACACCATTCTCTCTGATAAGTTCGAATTTTCCCACTCCTGTCCTCTACTCTTCTTTTCCTCTGACACCTAAAGGAATCTCTATACTGTGACATAGAGGATTCCACATTTTCTTGTTCTCTTCTCTATCTTATGAGCAGGAGCAAGGACAAAGGCATTCTTGTTGAGGCTGATCCTGAACTTGAAAGGACCTTGAAGAGAAAGCTAAGAGAAGCAAAAGCACAACTCTCTTTAGAGCACCTGACCGAATTCTTCAAGGAAGAAGAACACATGGCAGCCAAAAACAACAACAATGCCAACAATGCAAGGAAGGTGCTGGGTGACTTTACTGCACCTACTCCCGACTTCTATGGGAGAAGCATCTCTATCCCTGCCATTGGAGCAAACAACTTTGAGCTTAAGCCTCAATTAGTTTCTCTAATGCAACAGAATTGCAAGTTCCATGGACTCCCAATGGAAGATCCTCATCAGTTTTTAGCTGAGTTCTTGCAAATCTGTGACACAGTCAAGACTAATGGGGTTGACCCTGAGGTCTACAGACTGATGCTATTCCCTTTTGCTGTAAGAGACAGAGCTAGAACATGGTTGGACTCTCAACCTAAAGAAAGCCTGGACTCTTGGGAAAAGCTAGTCAATGCCTTCTTGGCAAAGTTCTTTCCACCTCAAAAGTTGAGTAAGCTTAGAGTGGAAATCCAAACCTTCAGACAGAAGGAAGGAGAATCCCTCTATGAAGCTTGAGAAAGATACAAACAATTGATCAGAAAGTGTCCCACTGATATGCTTTCTGAATGGAGCATCATAGATATTTTCTATGATGGTCTCTCTGAAATGTCCAAAATGTCCTTGGATAGCTCTTCTGGAGGATCTCTTCATCTGAAGAAGACGCCTACTGAAGCTCAAGAACTGATTGAAATGGTTGCAAATAACCAATTCATGTACACTTCTGAAAGAAATCCTGTGAACAATGGGACTAGTCAGAAGAAAGGAGTTCTTGAGATTGACACTCTGAATGCCATATTGGCTCAGAATAAAATATTGACTCAACAAGTCAATATGATTTCTCAAAGTCTGTCTGGGATGCAAAATGCACCAAGCAGTACTAAGGAAGCTTCATCTGAGGAAGAAGCTTATGATCCTGAGAACCCTTCAATAGAAGAGGTGAATTACATGGGAGAACCCTATGGAAACACCTACAACCCTTCATGGAGGAATCATCCAAATCTTTCATGGAAGGATCAACAGAGACCTCAACAAGGTTTCAATAACAATAATGGTGGGAGAAACAGGTTTAGCAATAGCAAGCCTTTCCCATCATCTTCTCAGCAACAGACAGAGAGTTCTAAGCAGAATACCTCTGACTTAGCAACTATGGTCTCTGATCTAATTAAGACCACTCAAAGTTTCATGACTGAAACTAGATCTTCCATTAGGAATTTGGAAGGACAAGTGGGTCAGCTGAGCAAGAAAATTACTGAACTTCCTCTAAGCACTCTCCCAAGCAATACTGAAGAAAATCCAAAAGGAGAGTGCAAGGCCATCAATATGGCCGAATTCTGGGAGGAAGAAGAGGCAGTGAACGCCACTGAGGAAGACCTCAATGGACGTCCACTGTCCTCCACTGAGTTCCCCAATGAGGAACCTTGGGAATCTGAGGCTCAAATTGAGACCATTGAGATTCCATTGGACTTACTTCTGCCATTCATGAGCTCTGATGAGTATTCTTCCTCTGAAGAGGATGAGTATGTCACTGAGGAGCAAGTTGCTAAATATCTTGGAGCAATCATGAAGCTAAATGACAAGCTATTTGGAAATGAGACTTGGGAGAATGAACCCCCTCTGCTCACCAAAGAACTGGATAACTTGTCTAGGCAGCAATTGCCTCAAAAGAGGCAGGATCCTGGGAAGTTTTCTATACCTTGTACCATAGGCACCATGACCTTCAAGAAGGCCTTGTGTGACTTAGGATCAAGTGTGAACCTCATGCCCCTCTCTGTAATGGAGAAATTAGGGATCTTTGAGGTGCAAGCTGCAAAAATCTCACTAGAGATGGCAGACAACTCAAGAAAACAAGCCTATGGACTTGTAGAGGATGTTCTGGTTAAGGTTGAAGACCATTACATTCCTACTGATTTCATAGTCCTAGAGACTGGGAAGTGCATGGATGAATCCATCATCCTTGGCAGACCCTTCCTAGCCACAGCAAAGGCTGTAATTGATGTTGATAGAGGAGAGTTGATCATTCAAGTGAATGAAGAATCCTTGGTGTTTAAAGCTCAAGGATATCCCTCTGTCATCATGGAGAGGAAGCATGAAGAGCTTCTCTCAAAACAGAGCCAAACTGAGCCCCCACAGTCAAACTCTAAGTTTGGTGTTGGGAGGCCACAACCAAACTCTAAGTTTGGTGTTGAACCCCCACATTCAAACTCTAAGTTTGGTGTTGGGAAGTTCCAACATTGCTCTGAGTATCTGTGAGGCTCCGTGAGAGCCCTCTGTCAAGCTACTGACATTAAAGAAGCGCTTGTTGGGAGGCAACCCAATGTTTTATAATTAATTATTTTCTTTTGTTATTTTATCTTTTTTGTAGGTTGATGATCATAAGAAGTCACAAGAACAATGAAAAAAGCAAAAACAAAATGAAAAACAGGAAGAAAAACAGCACACCCTGGAGGAGGATGCTGCTGGCGTTCAAACGCCAGTAAGCCTAGCAGTTGGGCGTTTAACGCCCAGTCTGGCACCCTTCTGGGCGTTTAACGCCAGAAAGGGGCACCAGACTGGCGTTAAACGCCAGTAAAGGGCAAGAACCTGGCGTTAAACGCCAGGAATGGGCACCAGCCCGGCGTTTAACGCCAGAAATGGCCCAAAACGTGGATTTTGATGCCATTTGGTGCAGGGATGCCTTTTCCTTGACACTACAGGATCTGTGGACCCCACAGGACCCTACCATCACTCTCTCTCTTCTTCCCCATTCACCAATCACCTCAACACCTCTTCCCCAAAAACCCTTCACCTATCAAATCCCATCTTTCTCTTCACCACTCACATCCATCCTTCATAAATCCCCACCAACCTCACCCTTCAAATTCAAACCACTTTCCCTCCCAAACCCACCCATAATGGCCGAACCATTCATCCCCTCTCTCCTATATATACCCTTCTTCAACCCTTCATTTTCACACAACCTAAACACCACTTCTCCTCTTTGGCCGAATACACCACCATCTCCCTCTTCCTCATTTCTTCTTCTTCTACTCTCTTCTTTCTTCTTTTGCTCGAGGACGAGCAAACATTTTAAGTTTGGTGTGGTAAAAGCGTTGCTTTTTCGTTTTCCATAACCATTATGGCATCCAAGGCCGGAGAAACCTCTAGAAAGAGGAAAGGGAAGGCAAAGGCTTCCACCTCCGAGTCATGGGAGATGGATAGATTCCTCTCAAGGGTGCATCAAGTCCACTTCTATGAAGTTGTGGCCTTGAAGAAGGTGATCCCCGAGGTCCCTTTTTCACTCAAAAAGGGTGAATATCCGGAGATCCGACATGAGATCCGAAGAAGAGGTTGGGAAGTTCTTACCAACCCCATTCAACAAGTCGGAATCTTGATGGTTCAAGAGTTCTATGCCAATGCATGGATCACCAAGAACCATGACCAAAGTGTGAACCCGAATCCAAAGAATTATCTTACTATGGTTCGGGGGAAATACTTGGATTTTAGTCCGGAGAGTGTGAGGGTGGCGTTCAACTTGCCTATGATGCAAGGAGATGAACATCCTTACACTAGAAGGGTCAACTTTGATCAAAGGTTGGACCAAGTCCTCACAGTCATATGTGAAGAGGGCGCACAATGGAAGCAAGATTCAAGAGGAAAGCCGGTCCAATTGAGAAGGCATGACCTCAAGCCCGTGGCTAGAGGATGGTTAGAGTTCATACAACGCTCAATCATCCCCACTAGCAACCGGTTCGAAGTTACCATAGACCGGGCTATCATGATCCATAACATCATGATTGGAGAAGAAATAGAGGTTCATGAGGTTATAGCCCAAGAACTCTATAAGGTGGCGGACAAGACCTCCACCTTGGCAAGGTTAGCCTTCCCTCATCTCATTTGTCACCTCTGTTATTCAGTTGGAGTTGACATAGAGGGTGACATCCCCATTGATGAGGACAAACCCATCACCAAGAAAAGGATGGAGTACACAAGAGATCCCACTCATCATGAGATCCCTGAAATTCCTCAAGGGATGAATTTCCCTCCACAAAACTATTGGGAGCAACTACACACCTCCCTAGGAGAGTTAAGTTCCAACATGGGACAACTAAGGGTGGAGCACCAAGAACACTCCATCATCCTTCATGAGATTAGAGAAGATCAAAGAATCATGAGGGAGGAGCAACAAAGACAAGGAAGAGATATTGAGGAGCTCAAGCACTCCATAGGATCTTCAAGAGCAAGAAAGAGCCGCCATCACTAAGGTGGACCCGTTCTTTGATTTCCTTGTTATTTGTTCTTCTGTTTTTCGAATTTTATGCTTATGTTTATCCATGTTTGTGTCTTGTGATCATTAGTGTCTTAGTATCTATGCCTTAAAGTTATGAATGTCCTATGAATCCATCACCTTGCTTCAATAAAAACGTGCCTAATTGATAAAAGAAAGAATTGCATAAATTTTGAATTTTATAATAGTTTAATTATTTTGATGTGGTGGTAATATTTTTGTTCTCTGAATGTATGTGTAAACAGTGCATATGTATCTTGAATTTGTGGTTCATGAATGTTGGCTCTTGAAATAATGATGAAAAAGGAGACATGTTACTGAGGATCTGAAAAATCATAAAAATGATTCTTGAAGCAAGAAAAAGCTATTCAAAAAAAAAAAAAATAATAATCGAAAAAAAAAAGAGAAAAGAAACGAAAAAATAGAGAAATAAGAGTTGTGATCCAAGGCAAATAAGAGTGTGCTTAAGAACCCTGGACACCTCTAATTGGGGACTTTAGCAAAGCTGAGTCACAATCTGAAAAGGTTCACCCAATCATGTGTCTGTGGCATGTATGTATCCGGTGGTAATACTGGAAGACAGAGTGCTTTGGGCCACAGCCAAGACTCAATAAATAGCTATGTTCAAGAATCATCATACTTCACTAAGAGAATCATTAGCATTATCTGGACTCTGAGTTCATAAAAAAGCCAACCATTCTGAATTTCAAGGGATAGATTGAGATGCCAAAACTGTTCAGAGGCAAAAAGTTAAAAACCCCGCTCATCTAATTAATACTGATCTTCATAGATGTTTTTGGAATTCATTGCATATTCTCTTCTTTTTATCTTATTTTATTTTCAGTTGCTTGGGGACAAGCAACAATTTAAGTTTGGTGTTGTGATGAGCGGATAATTTGTATACTTTTTGGCATTGTTTTTAGTATGTTTTTAGTATGATATAGTTAGTTTTTAATATATTTTTATTATTTTTTAGTTAAAATTCACTTTTCTGGACTTTACTATGAGTTTGTGTGTTTTTCTGTGATTTCAGGTATTTTCTGGCTGAAATTGAGGGACCTGAGCAGAAATCTGATTCAGAGACCAAAAAGGACTGCAGATGCTGTTGGATTCTGACCTCCCTGCACTCGAAGTGGATTTTCTGGAGCTACAGAAGCCCAATTGGCGCGCTCTCAACGGCGTTGGAAAGTAGACATCCTGGGCTTTCCAGCAATATATGATAGTCCATACTTTGCCCAAGATATGATGGCCCAAACCGGCGTTCAAAGTCACCTCAAGAAATCCCAGCGTTAAACGCTGGAACTGGCACCCAAATGGGAGTTAAACGCCCAAACTGGCACCAAAGCTGGCGTTTAACTCCAAGAAGAGTCTCTACACGAAATTTGCTTCATTGCTCAGCCCAAGCACACACCAAGTGGGCCCGGAAGAGGATTTTTATGTCATTTACTCATTTCTGTACACCTTAGGCTACTAGTTTCTTATAAGTAGGACCTTTTGCTATTGTATTAGAAGTCTTGGGATCTTTATATCTTTTGATCACTTTTGATCTTAGATCACTGGGAGGCTGGCCATTCGGCCATGCCTAGACCTTATGCTTATGTATTTTCAACGGTGGAGTTTCTACACACCATAGATTAAGGTGTGGAGCTCTGCTGTACCTCGAGTATTAATGCAATTACTATTGTTCTTCCATTCAATTCCGCTTGTTCTTGTTCCAAGATATCACTTGTTCTTCAACTTGATGGAGGTGATGATTGACGCCCATCACCATTCTCACCCATGAACAAAGTGACTGACAACCACTCTTGTTCTACAAGCATTTGAGGCTTGGTGAATATCTCTTGGATTCCTGATTGCACGATGCATGGTTGATCGCCTGACAACCGAGTGCTCGCCTGACAAACGAGCCAGCCATTCCGTGAGGTCAGAGTCTTCGTGGTATAGGCAAGAATTGATGGCAGCATTCAAGAGAATCCGGAAGGTCTAACCTTGTCTGTGGTATTCTGAGTAGGATTCAATGACTGAATGACTGTGACGTGCTTCAAACCTGTAACCTACTGGGCGTTAGTGACAGACGCAAAAGAATCACTGGATTCTATTCCAGTAGGGGAGGGAACCACACCGGTGATTGGCAGCACTGTGACAGAGTGTGTGCATTAGCTTTCACTGCGAGGATGGGAGGTAGCTGCTGACAACAGTGAAACCCTACACGAGCTTGCCATGGAAAGGAGGAAGAAGGATTGGATGAAGGCAGTAGGAAAGCAGAGAGACGGAAGGGAAGGCATCTTCATGCGCTTATCTGAAGTTCCTACCAATGAATTACATAAGTATCTCTATCTTTATCTTTATGTTATTTTCGTTCATCACCATTATCATTTGAGTTTGCCTGACTAAGATTTACAAGATGACCATAGCTTGCTTCAATACTAACAATCTCCGTGGGATCGACCCTTACTCACGTAAGGTTTATTACTTGGACGACCCAGTGCACTTGCTGGTTAGTTGTGCGAAGTTGTGTAATGCCATGGTATTGAGCTACCACGTTTTTGGAGCCATTACCGGGGATTATGAGAGTTGTGAAAAAGTATAGTTCACAATTTCGCCCACCAAGTTTTTGGCGCCGTTGCCGGGGATTGTTCAAGTTTTGAGCAAGCTTTGGTAACATCAGTGCCAAGATCCTGCAACAACATCAAGTTTTTGGTGTTATTGCCCGGGATTGTTTAGGCTGGACAACTGACGGTTCATCTTGTTGCTTAGATTAGGTATTTATTTTTTTTTTCGAAATTCTTGAAGATGAATTCTAGAGTTTCATGATGATTTGTTGAAATCTGGCTGGCTGAGAAGCCATGTCTAATTTCATTGGACCGAGGTTTCAACTTATCACCACAAGAGCTTGTTGATTTCTTATCAATCTTGCTTTTGGAGCAGTGATCTGCTAAGGCTTGGCTGGCCTTTGGCCATGTCTAGTGTTTTGGACCGAAGCTTTCTTTGAGAGCTTGGCTGGCTGTGAAGCCATGTCTAATTCCTGGACCGGAGTCTTAAACTAGCATTGCACTGATTCCTGGAATTCTCATTAAGAATTTTGATACCTTTTTCCACTTAATTTTCGAAAAACAAAAAAAAAATTTACAAAATCATAAAATCCAAAAATATTTCTTGTTTGAGTCTAGTGTCTCATCATAAGTTTAGTGTCAATTGCATGCATGTGTCTAAATGATCTTCAAGATGTTCTTGATGATTTACTTGCTCTGATCTTTGAATTCTATTGACTTGAATGTCTAGTGTGTCTCATTTGCATTTTCATCTTGTTAGTGTCAGTAGTTTACAAACTGCTAAGTTTGGTGTCTTGCATGCATTGTTATTTGATTCTTGTTGCATTTTGGTTTGTCCTTATTATTAAAAATCCAAAAATATTTTTAATTTGTGTCTTTTCAAGTCAATAATACAGAGAATTGAAGATTCAGAACATACAGCAGAGGAATTGCACAGAAAAAGCTGGGCGTTCAAAACGCCCAGTGAAGAAGGACAGACTGGCGTTTAAACGCCAGCCAGGGTACCTGGTTGGGCGTTTAACGCCCAAAAAGGTAGCATTTTGGGCGTTAAACGCCAGAATGTATACCATTCTGGGCGTTTAACGCCAGGATGGCTAAGGGAGGAAGATTTTGTTTCCAAATCAGATTTTTTTTAGTTTTCAAAATCTTTTCAAAATCAAATCTTTTTCAAATCAATTTTTCAATCAAATCTTTTTCAAAACCAATTTCTTTCCATTTTTTAAGATACTTACTATCAATTAATGATTTGATTTAACATTTCAAGTATGTTGCCTTTTCTGTTGAGAAAGGTTTAATGTTTGAATCATATCTTTTCTTGTTAGTCAAGTTTTTAATTTTCAAATCAAATCTTTTTAAAATGTTTTCAAATCATATCTTTTAAAATTGTTTTCAAATCATATCTTTTTAATCATATCTTTTTTTCAAAATAATCTTTCAATCAAATCTTTTTGATTTCTAATTTCAAAATCTTTTTCAAAAATCACTTGAATTCTTTTCCATTTTCATTTTCGAAAATTAAGTGATGTTTTTCAAAAATGTTTTCAAATTTCCCACTTAATTTTTGAAAATCACTTCCCTCCTTCTCACATCCTTCTATTTATGGATTAACACTATCCCTTAATGCAAAATTCGAACACCATTCTCTCTGATAAGTTCGAATTTTCCCACTCCTGTCCTCTACTCTTCTTTTCCTCTGACACCTAAAGGAATCTCTATACTGTGACATAGAGGATTCCACATTTTCTTGTTCTCTTCTCTATCTTATGAGCAGGAGCAAGGACAAAGGCATTCTTGTTGAGGCTGATCCTGAACTTGAAAGGACCTTGAAGAGAAAGCTAAGAGAAGCAAAAGCACAACTCTCTTTAGAGCACCTGACCGAATTCTTCAAGGAAGAAGAACACATGGCAGCCGAAAACAACAACAATGCCAACAATGCAAGGAAGGTGCTGGGTGACTTTACTGCACCTACTCCCGACTTCTATGGGAGAAGCATCTCTATCCCTGCCATTGGAGCAAACAACTTTGAGCTTAAGCCTCAATTAGTTTCTCTAATGCAACAGAATTGCAAGTTCCATGGACTCCCAATGGAAGATCCTCATCAGTTTTTAGCTGAGTTCTTGCAAATCTGTGACACAGTCAAGACTAATGGGGTTGACCCTGAGGTCTACAGACTGATGCTATTCCCTTTTGCTGTAAGAGACAGAGCTAGAACATGGTTGGACTCTCAACCTAAAGAAAGCCTGGACTCTTGGGAAAAGCTAGTCAATGCCTTCTTGGCAAAGTTCTTTCCACCTCAAAAGTTGAGTAAGCTTAGAGTGGAAATCCAAACCTTCAGACAGAAGGAAGGAGAATCCCTCTATGAAGCTTGAGAAAGATACAAACAATTGATCAGAAAGTGTCCCACTGATATGCTTTCTGAATGGAGCATCATAGGTATTTTCTATGATGGTCTCTCTGAAATGTCCAAAATGTCCTTGGATAGCTCTTCTGGAGGATCTCTTCATCTGAAGAAGACGCCTACTGAAGCTCAAGAACTGATTGAAATGGTTGCAAATAACCAATTCATGTACACTTCTGAAAGAAATCCTGTGAACAATGGGACTAGTCAGAAGAAAGGAGTTCTTGAGATTGACACTCTGAATGCCATATTGGCTCAGAATAAAATATTGACTCAACAAGTCAATATGATTTCTCAAAGTCTGTCTGGGATGCAAAATGCACCAAGCAGTACTAAGGAAGCTTCATCTGAGGAAGAAGCTTATGATCCTGAGAACCCTTCAATAGAAGAGGTGAATTACATGGGAGAACCCTATGGAAACACCTACAACCCTTCATGGAGGAATCATCCAAATCTTTCATGGAAGGATCAACAGAGACCTCAACAAGGTTTCAATAACAATAATGGTGGGAGAAACAGGTTTAGCAATAGCAAGCCTTTCCCATCATCTTCTCAGCAACAGACAGAGAGTTCTAAGCAGAATACCTCTGACTTAGCAACTATGGTCTCTGATCTAATTAAGACCACTCAAAGTTTCATGACTGAAACTAGATCTTCCATTAGGAATTTGGAAGGACAAGTGGGTCAGCTGAGCAAGAAAATTACTGAACTTCCTCTAAGCACTCTCCCAAGCAATACTGAAGAAAATCCAAAAGGAGAGTGCAAGGCCATCAATATGGCCGAATTCTGGGAGGAAGAAGAGGCAGTGAACGCCACTGAGGAAGACCTCAATGGACGTCCACTGTCCTCCACTGAGTTCCCCAATGAGGAACCTTGGGAATCTGAGGCTCAAATTGAGACCATTGAGATTCCATTGGACTTACTTCTGCCATTCATGAGCTCTGATGAGTATTCTTCCTCTGAAGAGGATGAGTATGTCACTGAGGAGCAAGTTGCTAAATATCTTGGAGCAATCATGA
This sequence comes from Arachis hypogaea, assembly GCF_003086295.3. Taxonomy (NCBI): domain Eukaryota; kingdom Viridiplantae; phylum Streptophyta; class Magnoliopsida; order Fabales; family Fabaceae; genus Arachis; species Arachis hypogaea. The sequence continues at coordinate 64,065,409 of NC_092042.1, read as the reverse complement.
AGCTAAATGACAAGCTATTTGGAAATGAGACTTGGGAGAATGAACCCCCTCTGCTCACCAAAGAACTGGATAACTTGTCTAGGCAGCAATTGCCTCAAAAGAGGCAGGATCCTGGGAAGTTTTCTATACCTTGTACCATAGGCACCATGACCTTCAAGAAGGCCTTGTGTGACTTAGGATCAAGTGTGAACCTCATGCCCCTCTCTGTAATGGAGAAATTAGGGATCTTTGAGGTGCAAGCTGCAAAAATCTCACTAGAGATGGCAGACAACTCAAGAAAACAAGCCTATGGACTTGTAGAGGATGTTCTGGTTAAGGTTGAAGACCATTACATTCCTACTGATTTCATAGTCCTAGAGACTGGGAAGTGCATGGATGAATCCATCATCCTTGGCAGACCCTTCCTAGCCACAGCAAAGGCTGTAATTGATGTTGATAGAGGAGAGTTGATCATTCAAGTGAATGAAGAATCCTTGGTGTTTAAAGCTCAAGGATATCCCTCTGTCATCATGGAGAGGAAGCATGAAGAGCTTCTCTCAAAACAGAGCCAAACTGAGCCCCCACAGTCAAACTCTAAGTTTGGTGTTGGGAGGCCACAACCAAACTCTAAGTTTGGTGTTGAACCCCCACATTCAAACTCTAAGTTTGGTGTTGGGAAGTTCCAACATTGCTCTGAGTATCTGTGAGGCTCCGTGAGAGCCCTCTGTCAAGCTACTGACATTAAAGAAGCGCTTGTTGGGAGGCAACCCAATGTTTTATAATTAATTATTTTCTTTTGTTATTTTATCTTTTTTGTAGGTTGATGATCATAAGAAGTCACAAGAACAATGAAAAAAGCAAAAACAAAATGAAAAACAGGAAGAAAAACAGCACACCCTGGAGGAGGATGCTGCTGGCGTTCAAACGCCAGTAAGCCTAGCAGTTGGGCGTTTAACGCCCAGTCTGGCACCCTTCTGGGCGTTTAACGCCAGAAAGGGGCACCAGACTGGCGTTAAACGCCAGTAAAGGGCAAGAACCTGGCGTTAAACGCCAGGAATGGGCACCAGCCCGGCGTTTAACGCCAGAAATGGCCCAAAACGTGGATTTTGATGCCATTTGGTGCAGGGATGCCTTTTCCTTGACACTACAGGATCTGTGGACCCCACAGGACCCTACCATCACTCTCTCTCTTCTTCCCCCATTCACCAATCACCTCAACACCTCTTCCCCAAAAACCCTTCACCTATCAAATCCCATCTTTCTCTTCACCACTCACATCCATCCTTCATAAATCCCCACCAACCTCACCCTTCAAATTCAAACCACTTTCCCTCCCAAACCCACCCATAATGGCCGAACCATTCATCCCCTCTCTCCTATATATACCCTTCTTCAACCCTTCATTTTCACACAACCTAAACACCACTTCTCCTCTTTGGCCGAATACACCACCATCTCCCTCTTCCTCATTTCTTCTTCTTCTACTCTCTTCTTTCTTCTTTTGCTCGAGGACGAGCAAACATTTTAAGTTTGGTGTGGTAAAAGCGTTGCTTTTTCGTTTTCCATAACCATTATGGCATCCAAGGCCGGAGAAACCTCTAGAAAGAGGAAAGGGAAGGCAAAGGCTTCCACCTCCGAGTCATGGGAGATGGATAGATTCCTCTCAAGGGTGCATCAAGTCCACTTCTATGAAGTTGTGGCCTTGAAGAAGGTGATCCCCGAGGTCCCTTTTTCACTCAAAAAGGGTGAATATCCGGAGATCCGACATGAGATCCGAAGAAGAGGTTGGGAAGTTCTTACCAACCCCATTCAACAAGTCGGAATCTTGATGGTTCAAGAGTTCTATGCCAATGCATGGATCACCAAGAACCATGACCAAAGTGTGAACCCGAATCCAAAGAATTATCTTACTATGGTTCGGGGGAAATACTTGGATTTTAGTCCGGAGAGTGTGAGGGTGGCGTTCAACTTGCCTATGATGCAAGGAGATGAACATCCTTACACTAGAAGGGTCAACTTTGATCAAAGGTTGGACCAAGTCCTCACAGTCATATGTGAAGAGGGCGCACAATGGAAGCAAGATTCAAGAGGAAAGCCGGTCCAATTGAGAAGGCATGACCTCAAGCCCGTGGCTAGAGGATGGTTAGAGTTCATACAACGCTCAATCATCCCCACTAGCAACCGGTCCGAAGTTACCATAGACCGGGCTATCATGATCCATAACATCATGATTGGAGAAGAAATAGAGGTTCATGAGGTTATAGCCCAAGAACTCTATAAGGTGGCGGACAAGACCTCCACCTTGGCAAGGTTAGCCTTCCCTCATCTCATTTGTCACCTCTGTTATTCAGTTGGAGTTGACATAGAGGGTGACATCCCCATTGATGAGGACAAACCCATCACCAAGAAAAGGATGGAGTACACAAGAGATCCCACTCATCATGAGATCCCTGAAATTCCTCAAGGGATGAATTTCCCTCCACAAAACTATTGGGAGCAACTACACACCTCCCTAGGAGAGTTAAGTTCCAACATGGGACAACTAAGGGTGGAGCACCAAGAACACTCCATCATCCTTCATGAGATTAGAGAAGATCAAAGAATCATGAGGGAGGAGCAACAAAGACAAGGAAGAGATATTGAGGAGCTCAAGCACTCCATAGGATCTTCAAGAGCAAGAAAGAGCCGCCATCACTAAGGTGGACCCGTTCTTTGATTTCCTTGTTATTTGTTCTTCTGTTTTTCGAATTTTATGCTTATGTTTATCCATGTTTGTGTCTTGTGATCATTAGTGTCTTAGTATCTATGCCTTAAAGTTATGAATGTCCTATGAATCCATCACCTTGCTTCAATAAAAACGTGCCTAATTGATAAAAGAAAGAATTGCATAAATTTTGAATTTTATAATAGTTTAATTATTTTGATGTGGTGGTAATATTTTTGTTCTCTGAATGTATGTGTAAACAGTGCATATGTATCTTGAATTTGTGGTTCATGAATGTTGGCTCTTGAAATAATGATGAAAAAGGAGACATGTTACTGAGGATCTGAAAAATCATAAAAATGATTCTTGAAGCAAGAAAAAGCTATTCAAAAAAAAAAAATAATAATCGAAAAAAAAAAGAGAAAAAGAAAACGAAAAAAATAGAGAAATAAGAGTTGTGATCCAAGGCAAATAAGAGTGTGCTTAAGAACCCTGGACACCTCTAATTGGGGACTTTAGCAAAGCTGAGTCACAATCTGAAAAGGTTCACCCAATCATGTGTCTGTGGCATGTATGTATCCGGTGGTAATACTGGAAGACAGAGTGCTTTGGGCCACAGCCAAGACTCAATAAATAGCTATGTTCAAGAATCATCATACTTCACTAAGAGAATCATTAGCATTATCTGGACTCTGAGTTCATAAAAAAGCCAACCATTCTGAATTTCAAGGGATAGATTGAGATGCCAAAACTGTTCAGAGGCAAAAAGTTAAAAACCCCGCTCATCTAATTAATACTGATCTTCATAGATGTTTTTGGAATTCATTGCATATTCTCTTCTTTTTATCTTATTTTATTTTCAGTTGCTTGGGGACAAGCAACAATTTAAGTTTGGTGTTGTGATGAGCGGATAATTTGTATACTTTTTGGCATTGTTTTTAGTATGTTTTTAGTATGATATAGTTAGTTTTTAATATATTTTTATTATTTTTTAGTTAAAATTCACTTTTCTGGACTTTACTATGAGTTTGTGTGTTTTTCTGTGATTTCAGGTATTTTCTGGCTGAAATTGAGGGACCTGAGCAGAAATCTGATTCAGAGACCAAAAAGGACTGCAGATGCTGTTGGATTCTGACCTCCCTGCACTCGAAGTGGATTTTCTGGAGCTACAGAAGCCCAATTGGCGCGCTCTCAACGGCGTTGGAAAGTAGACATCCTGGGCTTTCCAGCAATATATGATAGTCCATACTTTGCCCAAGATATGATGGCCCAAACCGGCGTTCAAAGTCACCTCAAGAAATCCCAGCGTTAAACGCTGGAACTGGCACCCAAATGGGAGTTAAACGCCCAAACTGGCACCAAAGCTGGCGTTTAACTCCAAGAAGAGTCTCTACACGAAATTTGCTTCATTGCTCAGCCCAAGCACACACCAAGTGGGCCCGGAAGAGGATTTTTATGTCATTTACTCATTTCTGTACACCTTAGGCTACTAGTTTCTTATAAGTAGGACCTTTTGCTATTGTATTAGAAGTCTTGGGATCTTTATATCTTTTGATCACTTTTGATCTTAGATCACTGGGAGGCTGGCCATTCGGCCATGCCTAGACCTTATGCTTATGTATTTTCAACGGTGGAGTTTCTACACACCATAGATTAAGGTGTGGAGCTCTGCTGTACCTCGAGTATTAATGCAATTACTATTGTTCTTCCATTCAATTCCGCTTGTTCTTGTTCCAAGATATCACTTGTTCTTCAACTTGATGGAGGTGATGATTGACGCCCATCACCATTCTCACCCATGAACAAAGTGACTGACAACCACTCTTGTTCTACAAGCATTTGAGGCTTGGTGAATATCTCTTGGATTCCTGATTGCACGATGCATGGTTGATCGCCTGACAACCGAGTGCTCGCCTGACAAACGAGCCAGCCATTCCGTGAGGTCAGAGTCTTCGTGGTATAGGCAAGAATTGATGGCAGCATTCAAGAGAATCCGGAAGGTCTAACCTTGTCTGTGGTATTCTGAGTAGGATTCAATGACTGAATGACTGTGACGTGCTTCAAACCTGTAACCTACTGGGCGTTAGTGACAGACGCAAAAGAATCACTGGATTCTATTCCAGTAGGGGAGGGAACCACACCGGTGATTGGCAGCACTGTGACAGAGTGTGTGCATTAGCTTTCACTGCGAGGATGGGAGGTAGCTGCTGACAACAGTGAAACCCTACACGAGCTTGCCATGGAAAGGAGGAAGAAGGATTGGATGAAGGCAGTAGGAAAGCAGAGAGACGGAAGGGAAGGCATCTTCATGCGCTTATCTGAAGTTCCTACCAATGAATTACATAAGTATCTCTATCTTTATCTTTATGTTATTTTCGTTCATCACCATTATCATTTGAGTTTGCCTGACTAAGATTTACAAGATGACCATAGCTTGCTTCAATACTAACAATCTCCGTGGGATCGACCCTTACTCACGTAAGGTTTATTACTTGGACGACCCAGTGCACTTGCTGGTTAGTTGTGCGAAGTTGTGTAATGCCATGGTATTGAGCTACCACGTTTTTGGAGCCATTACCGGGGATTATGAGAGTTGTGAAAAAGTATAGTTCACAATTTCGCCCACCAAGTTTTTGGCGCCGTTGCCGGGGATTGTTCAAGTTTTGAGCAAGCTTTGGTAACATCAGTGCCAAGATCCTGCAACAACATCAAGTTTTTGGTGTTATTGCCCGGGATTGTTTAGGCTGGACAACTGACGGTTCATCTTGTTGCTTAGATTAGGTATTTATTTTTTTTTTCGAAATTCTTGAAGATGAATTCTAGAGTTTCATGATGATTTGTTGAAATCTGGCTGGCTGAGAAGCCATGTCTAATTTCATTGGACCGAGGTTTCAACTTATCACCACAAGAGCTTGTTGATTTCTTATCAATCTTGCTTTTGGAGCAGTGATCTGCTAAGGCTTGGCTGGCCTTTGGCCATGTCTAGTGTTTTGGACCGAAGCTTTCTTTGAGAGCTTGGCTGGCTGTGAAGCCATGTCTAATTCCTGGACCGGAGTCTTAAACTAGCATTGCACTGATTCCTGGAATTCTCATTAAGAATTTTGATACCTTTTTCCACTTAATTTTCGAAAAACAAAAAAAAAATTTACAAAATCATAAAATCCAAAAATATTTCTTGTTTGAGTCTAGTGTCTCATCATAAGTTTAGTGTCAATTGCATGCATGTGTCTAAATGATCTTCAAGATGTTCTTGATGATTTACTTGCTCTGATCTTTGAATTCTATTGACTTGAATGTCTAGTGTGTCTCATTTGCATTTTCATCTTGTTAGTGTCAGTAGTTTACAAACTGCTAAGTTTGGTGTCTTGCATGCATTGTTATTTGATTCTTGTTGCATTTTGGTTTGTCCTTATTATTAAAAATCCAAAAATATTTTTAATTTGTGTCTTTTCAAGTCAATAATACAGAGAATTGAAGATTCAGAACATACAGCAGAGGAATTGCACAGAAAAAGCTGGGCGTTCAAAACGCCCAGTGAAGAAGGACAGACTGGCGTTTAAACGCCAGCCAGGGTACCTGGTTGGGCGTTTAACGCCCAAAAAGGTAGCATTTTGGGCGTTAAACGCCAGAATGTATACCATTCTGGGCGTTTAACGCCAGGATGGCTAAGGGAGGAAGATTTTGTTTCCAAATCAGATTTTTTTTAGTTTTCAAAATCTTTTCAAAATCTTTTCCTACCAATGAATTACATAAGTATCTCTATCTTTATCTTTATGTTATTTTCGTTCATCACCATTATCATTTGAGTTTGCCTGACTAAGATTTACAAGATGACCATAGCTTGCTTCAATACTAACAATCTCCGTGGGATCGACCCTTACTCACGTAAGGTTTATTACTTGGACGACCCAGTGCACTTGCTGGTTAGTTGTGCGAAGTTGTGTAATGCCATGGTATTGAGCTACCACGTTTTTGGAGCCATTACCGGGGATTATGAGAGTTGTGAAAAAGTATAGTTCACAATTTCGCCCACTACTCATCTTGTGTTTCTGAAGTAAATCTCTATAGATTGGAGTGCTTAGAATTTGTATTTTCTTGGTGATATTCCCAGCCACCATTAGAGATTGGTGATGGTGAGTAATATCCCATAAAATTTGTTTGATCATAAGATGAGTTGGACTCCATATGAGTTTTGTAAAACACAACACCATTGAAAGTTGAAATTCATGTCTCAGATGAGATTTGTTTAGTGAGGCAAAAACACAAACACCATGGTTTCAATTTAAAATAGAGAACAAAAATAAAGAAAATGCTTAATCTAGATCACCACCTCACTTAATCATTGTCCATCTATTTCAATCCCCAGCAACGGCGCCAAAAACTTGATGGTGTGGAAGACGATCCAACACAAAACTCACTGGCAAGTGTACCGGGTCGCATCAAGTAGTAATAACTCACATGAGTGAGGTCGATCCCACAGAGATTAAAGGATTGAGCAATTTTAGTTTAGTGGTTGATTTAGTCAAGTAAACAAGAGTTGATTTGAGTGACTTGTAATTGACAGAAGCTAAATTGCATGGATTGTAATTGGATAAAGGAGAATTGCAGTAAATTAAAGAGAACAGAAAATAAAAGTGCTGAATCTTAAAGAACAAGTAAAGTAAATGACAGAAACTTAGAGTGCAAGAAATGTAAATTGCAGAAACTTAAAGTGCAAGAAATATAAAGTGCTTGAATGATAAAGGGCTCAGAGAGCTGGGATTGCAGAATTTAAACAAGGAAAAGTAAATTGCAACAAGAGTAAAGGATGACTTGAATTGAAATAGATCTCAAACAGAAAAATAAATTAGCTTGAAGAAGCCTCAGCAGATGAACAGAGAGGAAATGTCAGATCTTAGGGGTCAAGAGACTAGAAAACCAAGTCTAGATCTTACTACCTTCCTTGATTCAACTCAAAGAACAATTTCAAGAAAAATGAAAGATGAGAATTAGTAGAGAAATTTGAATTATGCAGAAAAAGAAACAAAGAGATCTTAAGGTGAGATTGAGACAAAATTTCCTCAATTCTTCACACCCAAGACTCAAGTAAGCTTTGCAGAGAAGGAAACGAGAATGCCCAAAGGAGGAGAACTCAATTCTCCTTCCAATTCAAGCAGAAGTTTCCCAAAAGAGCAAACAAAATTCAAAACCGAAGCAAAATGAACAAGTTCTCCAATTACAATTTCAAAAAGTTAAAAAATAAGGTAAAAAAAGTCCTCTCTACATCTAACTAACATCTATTTATACATTTCCTCTAACTAACATCTATTTATACACTTCCTAATTTGGATCTAAGAATTTGGGTGGGCTCTAAAATTTGGTGAAGAAATGAATTAATTTGGATTTTGATAGATTTTGTCCCATGGTGTACCTCCCAAGGGAAAGCTCGGCTCTTGGCAAGAGCTTTGACCAAGAGCTTTGGCTCCCTTCCTTGCTAAAGTGTGCACACGTTCCTTCCTTGTGACAAGAGAACAAAGCTCTTTGCAAGAGCTTTAAGCTCTTAGCAAGAGCTTTACTTGTCCTTGAGGTCCATGGTTCAAGTCTTAGGTAAAGCACTTGCTGGCCATTTTCCTTGGCACAAGAGTAGTGCCCAAAGTCTCCCTTCCTTGAGGTGCCCGGTTTGATCCTTGGGGAGTGCAGGAGCTGCCCATTTTTAATGGCACAAGAGTAGCGCCCAAATCTTTGCTTCCTTGAGGGACTTAGTTCGAACCCCATGGAGTGAAAACAAGCCAATTTTGGCTTGTTTTTCTTGTGAGGTAGCGCTACCTCCCTTCCCCTTGGTCTTGGGTTCAAGTCTTGGTGAGTGCATTATTGAGCTCCTTTTCCCTTGATTTTTCCTTGAAGAAGACTGAAAAAGCTCTTGGAGAAAGCTCTTGGCAAGAGCTTTGGGCTAAGGATGTCAATGGGGCAGGGCGAGGGGGGGATGCCTCCCTGCTCTCCATCTCCACCCCCAGATTTACTCCCCGTCTCTGCCACTGTTCCCCGCCGTGGGGGAATATTACTCCCCATCCCCATTCCCCACAAGGCCCCATTCCCCGCGGGGACCCCATTTCCCATCTATCTGATAAATCTAACTAATTATTAATTTTCATATGAATAGAGGTGTAAGTATCCATTCTATAAAAAAATAACAAGATTTTATACAAAAAGTCTAAACATCAAGATGGTTACTTCTTTCAAAATGACGCAATGGGGGATGCAACGGCAAGCCAGAGGATAGAGAAGTGGACAAGGTGTGAGACGCGGCAACAGAGAGGAGAATGGACATGACGACAAAGTTACGAAAAGGAACACCACAAATAGAGAGCACGATGCGGTGAGGATCATGGCACGGTGAGGTGTGACGATGCAGTGAGAAGGCAGAGGGGCGAGAGGGTGGCTGCAGAGAGGTTGGATGGAGTATGGACAACGTTAGAGATTTCTGAATTGAAGAAGAGTTATGAAAATGAGGATTAGGAGTTTTGGGTTTCTATATATGTGTGTGTGTGTGTGTGTGAAATGACTAAAAAACATATATAAGAAATAAACTATTAAGGACAATTCAGTAAATTTATAAACTTCGGGAATTAGCGGGGATAGGGCGGGGATCCCCGCTCGGGTTCCCGCCTCTGCCTCGGGGAAATTTTGTCTCCTGTCCCCATCTCCACAGGAAAAATTCCCCACAATCGGATCCCCATTCGGGGCAGTCCCCGCAGGGATCCTCACGTCTCAGGGAGTTTTGCCATCCCTACTTTGGGCAAGAGCTTGCCTAGCTTCCTTCTTTCTTGTGCTCTTTATTAAGCTCTTGGCAAGAGCTTGGCCTTTGATTTTTTTGAAGGAAAGCTCTCCATAAGAGCTTTAAGCTCTTGGCAAGAGCTTTGTGCCCTTGTTCCTTGAATGCAGCCACACTTTTCTTATTTCCTTAGGTCATGCTCCTTAGGCTACGCTTTTCTTATTTTTTTCTTTTCTTCACCTAAAAGTAATCAAAACAACCAATCAAAGTATCACAAAATTCACAAAGCTTAAAACTCACTTAAAAACCAATTAATTTTAGCTCAAACTTCATGATTTTGTGTTAATTAAAGGGTGGTTGATTGATTCAAAGAAACCATGCAATTCCACTCCAAATTACTTACTTATAATGCAAGAAAGTGCATAAAAACTAATGAAACAAGTGAAAAATATTTGCAAAACTATCATATGATGACTTGTCATCAATGATTCCTTGATCTTTGACGATTTGAGTGAATTCTGCCAGGAGCGCCTTATGGGCTTCATCATCCTTTGAGAACAGTAGGATGTCATCAATGTAAATAAGTGTGGAATGTAGAATGGGTTCAAAGATTTTGGTCATTGCCTTCTGAAAGAGAGATGGGGCTACTTTGAGTCTGAACGACATTACCATCCACTGTTATTAGGCCTCAGGGATACAGAATATTGTTTTGTATCTATCTTCAGGATGGAGCCCTATTTGCCAAAAACAGCCTTTAAGTCAAACTTGCTGAATATTTTTGCTCCACTTAGCCTCTGTGTAATAAGATATTGAGTGGATTATAATCAATAACAATCCTCTTTTTTCCTCTATTTTGCTCGGCCCTTTTTTCAATATAAAAGGCTTGACATGCCCAGTTAGAATTGGTTAGTTCAATGAGTCCTTGAATAAGAAGGGTTGCACATTCAGTTCTTGCCAACCTGAGATCTTCAGTATTCATCCTCGAGTGTGTGGCCTTTGTTGGATTGATGTCTTCATTCTTTTTAAAAGGAAGGCGAACATAAAAAATTGGATTTTTCCACAAAGATGTAGGATGGTTGAATTGATCATGACTGTCACAACAGGCATTAAGGAGTTGTTGCTGGACATCCTTATATTCTTTTGGAGCTTCTTAAATTTCAAGGATGCTTTGTATTCCTGTAAAAGGCAAGAACTTCCCTTTGTAACTTAGGCCAGTGGATTTGATATGTAGTCCATGGGTTCGGAAAAAAGCATCGAATCCAAACAGGACATCTTTAGCTAGGAGATAACTTTCCAGTATCCTGAGCCAATTGGTCTAACCTGCAAATATTTCCAATCCAATAAGTTTTTTGGAAATGAGATTGATGGTGAAGACTTCACTGTTAGCTACCGCGAATCTCTTAGAAAAAGGTGTCCACATTTCTTTTGGTAAGACATGTGGTTTTAGGACAGTGGCACAAGATCCAGTGTCCATTAGTACAACAGCTCTTATTGGTTTGTCATAGATGGACGTCTTGATCTTTAAATCAAAATGAGGTCGGGGAGTGCCATCAATCTGTTTTATTCCTAATGATCCAAGATATCCAAGTTCTTCTTTTGGGGGTCTGATCCTTTAGGAATTCTTGTGGTGATGGAAGCGATGGAAGCTATGGTAAAAATTGACCTATTTGGTAGGAGGTCTTCTTCTGAACTACTTCCTTCAAAATCTTGGAAAACATATTGGGTCTCATTATCTTTGTTTTCTTGTTCTTCAAGTACTGATTCATGATCTTCTTCATCTTCTATGGAGGCTACATCCATTAAAGATTGACGCATTTTTATCTCCTTCTTTGTTTTATTAGGACGTGATTTAGCAAAGTGACCCTATTTTCCACAAATGAAGCATTTGTTTGACTTTTGGAATGGGGTTTTCTCCTTTTGAAATAATAGAAAGATCTTTGCTTTATTCTACCCTTTCTGAATATCTTCTGTTAGAATGTTCTAGATTGTGGCTACCAATGTGTCTTCTTTTTGGGCTTACATTCACACATGCCTGGTTCTTTGCATTTGATCTTCAAGTAGAATTTACTGCATGCTCCTTTGAGTTTGCGTGAATTTTGATTAGGCCATTTGAACATTTGTTATTGTTCACAAAATTCATCCAGAGCAGCTAGAGCCAGCTGATATATTTCTCCAATGGTAGTGGTTGCTACTTTTTTGCAAAGAGTCATCATCATCCGTTGTAATTCTGGCTGAAGCTCATCTAGCAAGGATTCCATGAAGACTTGTTTGAGTGGTGGATTATTATTTTCTCCAAGAGGATAATATTTAGCAGCCATCCTCTTGTAATATTTTTCCAAGTCCTTTCTATTGAGTGAGCAACACATCATTTCAAAATATTCTTGAAATTTTCTTTTCTGGATAATTGTAATATCTCCCAAGAATTCCTGGTGTAGTATCCCCAAAAACTGAGAATGATTAATATTAATGAGTTGGAGTCTTTCATACTCAGAAAGGTTGTTAACCCATTCTCGGAGATTGCCAGTCATCCGATTTATAAAATTTGCAAGGACTTGTCTGCTTGAAAGATTTGGATTGGCCATGGTAGTTTCAATCCAAGCACCAAATTCATTTAATCTTTCTCTGTATCTTGATGCTGGTATATCATCAAAGGTGAATCATTTGTTAGCAGTTTTTACTTCAGAAGATATTGTATGTGGAGGATTAACTGAAGCTGTTGGTTCATCCCTTTCAGAGGTTATTTCTTCCTCTTTTTCTTCTACAGGGTTGACCATGGCTATTGCTAAAAGGTCTGCTTCATAGTTTTCTTTGAACCATTCAGCAGTTTCTTCAGTAGATTCAGCAGTTTTGTCACCAGACTCATTAGTGATTTCTTTACTGTGTGATTGATTATCCAGAGTAAGGGTATTAATTGTTCGGCCTGGGACAGGTGACCCTTCTTTGATAAAGAATGTATCTTCTCTGAAAAAAGTTTCCGTCTTCCAAGGAGGACGAGGTCTGGGTTGGAGAGGTGGCTGTGGTTGAGATAAAAAATGTATGTTGTTCTTGAGGAGAGACAGATTTTTTGGTATTGGCTTGTCTTGCTAAATGATAAGTAGGTTTGAAAATGGATTCATAATCTGGGGTTTCAGGTGGTGATATGTTGAGAAAAATAAAACATGTGAATATTGGATATAGTTTAGGGTACATGGATAATGGGTCGATAGCCAAAGTTTGAGGTGCAGCTATTTTATCTCTGTCCATCTTAATCTGACGAAGTTGGGCTTTAACTTGGTCCAGTTTTCTACTTTTCTTGTGGAACTCTGGGCCAAAGTACCTATTATCAATATAGGTTTTAAGTTATTGGTCAAGCTGAAAAGCCTGTGCTAAGAACCGGTTTTTGAGTTCAGTAACTTATTCTGCCATAAAATCTAGTTGTGCTGAAAGGCCTTCAGTTTTTTCCACAAGAGCATCAAGAGTGTGATCTATATGGAGTAATACTTTATTTGACTGACTACATTATCCGTGTGCCAATTAAGGACTCCCTCTTAAGGAGTTGTTGCATGATTGTCCATGTGGAGTAATCTCTTGGGGAATTACATAAGGTCTTCTAGTGATTTTCTTTTCATCAGTCTGAATCACTAAAGGTGAAAATTCTTCTTCATAATATCTGAGGGTTGCAATGCATGAAATTATTTTGACTGACTGATAAGAATAATCTATAAAGCCTTTTTAGGACAATCTGTTCTTCCTGAGCTTTGGTGTCATTTCTGCATCATTAGGGGGCTCAGGTCTCTTATATGAGCAAGGAGCTTGCTATGGCCTTTTTTTCTTTTTCTTGTTTCTTCGTTGCATATCATATTCTTCATCATCAATGTCATTCCATTGGTCAGCGCAGTCACAGTCGGAATCACACATGGAGGGATCAACATCCCATATGAAGTGGCCATTTATATGAGAAATATAGACAGGTTTTTCATTTTCATAGAAATGTACAGGTGGATTATCTTGATCATGAGTTGTTTGCACCTGAACAGGAGAGATCATATTAATCCTCCTGAAAAGAGTATAGTCGTACACTCATACTGATGGCTCATCGTGTCAAATGACATTGCTTGTGGTTTTATATTTATCGATAACTATTAATTTTAAAAATTAATGTGTAAATATTTTAATTTTTTAGTTTAATTACTGTACCAACATTTAGACCATTTGTAACAATTAAATTATTAATTTTAAAATCAATTTAATAAATATGTTACTAACAATCTTAGTGTCAATATCAAAATTAATTTATTTCATTTTTTAAATTTTAATTACTACATCAACGATTTATGTAAAAATCAAAAAATTATTAGTTGCTTAATTAGAATAAAATAATAATTTAAATGTTTGGAATAGGTTGAAAAATTTAGAAATGTTAATTTAAAATTTTAAAGCTGAGAATTGGATTCAGCGAATTTTTCAAGTGGGAAAATGTAATTTTCTGTAAAAAAAAAATACGTAAAAATACGTACCGATAATTTAGCCGACAGTGTCGGCTTAAGCCTGTACAGTACTGTGTATGAGAAAATAAAACTGCAGAAATACTTATAAAAATATTTGGAATAGAAAATCAAACACTTATTCTAAAGGTTTTGGTCTGAAGTTAGGCCAAACGAACAAAAAATGCAAACCAGTTGGACCAAACCAAAGTTCGGCCCAAGTCCAATATATATAAGTTCACTAAAGAGGCAACTCAACCTCATTTCATCACTTTGAGAGGAAGAGTGCAACTGAGATTTGAGAGAGGGTTTCACTATTCACTTCAATACTAAATCGGTCATAACTTGCATTACAGAGTTTTGATTGGCGTGCCATTTGCAGCCATGAAAGTCTTGTTGAGATCTTTGATTTCATATAAATAAAGTGGTAAGAAACTTTCAATTTCTTGCCCAGTTCTCTCTTCCATATATTTTTTCATTTTTGGCTATAGTGATTGAGTAGATTTTGTGATTTTGGTTGTTTAGATATAATCTAGCATTGAGTTATTATTAGATTTTATCCACAGTGGGTAAGGTAAGAAAACTCTATACCCTTGTGGTTTATCATATATGTGAACTCTAGTGTTAATTTTAGTAATTTGTGTGAAACTAGCTTGAATTCTTATTGATTGAAGTTGATTTGGGGGATTGGAGTATGTGGATTATGCTTGGTGACTGCATTTTGGTGTTTCAAGCTCGGAAAAAATTGGCCAAGCTATGATTTTAGTTTTCTTTAGTTAATATGTAATGTTGCATGAGACTTAGGCTACTTGCCTTAAGATAGGTTGAATTTGCATGAATAATTGAATTATTGATGAGGTTTGCAAATACATATGATATGTGATTATTGAATGAGTTCGTAGATGGAAGTTGTTGTGATGATATAGAATGAATGATAGTTTATGATTTTGATGATGATAAAGATTGATGATGATTATTGATGAGCATTGAATGATAAATATTGGTGTTGATGAGAATTAATAGAAATTGAGTATTATTGATGTGTTATTAGGTTGAATTGTGAAAATTATTGAATGGTTTAAGTGTTAGAATGCTTGAAAAATGATTGAGGATTGTTTTTGGTATTGATTTGGGTATAGTTGGTTTGGTTTTGGTTTGAGGGTTTTGAAAACTAGAGGATTTTGCAAGTTTTGGTAAAATCCTATTTTTGACAAACTTCAACGGTTCATAACTTGGTTTCTGGACGCTCAAATTTTATGGAACTTGTTTTGAAGGAAAATTGGGTTTGTGTAGTTTATGCCATTCGAAGAAGGGTGAAAAATGATTTTTAACGAAGGAGTTATGTGTGTTTGAAGTTCGGTGTAAAAAACTTAATTATGCATGAAAACAACTTTTCTGAAAAATTTGGAGGCATGCGTACGTGGAACATGTGTGCGTACATGAAAATGCCCATCTTACACTCATGCGTACACGACTGATAACGTGTGTATGCGGGACCCCAATTCTGTTTCAAGTGCTCGCGTACGCGGACGTATGCGACATTGTTGTTTTCACACTCATGCGTATGCAAAAATAGGCATGCATACACATGACCCCTGTTTTGTTGAAATTGTAATTTTTGAATTTTAAAGTACTCCTTTAGTTTTCTAAACCTATGTAATTACTATTTAGGATCCCTAGCTAGTATTTAGGTTTTAGGTTTTCGGACAAGGGAGAGTACAATGAGTAGACTTAATTAGATATTTTTTGTTATGAGATTAGAGACGGTGACTTAGGCTTAGAGAGTTTTTGGATGGAATAACTAAAGCAAATTGGCAGAGTGTTGCGTTGATAATGAATTAAGAATGAAAGATTGAGTTTGTTGAAATTGATGAGAATGAGAAGTGATCACTGAACTGGATATATATTCTGATATACTATGATTGGTAAGTCGCTATGCGCCTAGCATAGACGGTGGTTAGTTTTGCTTATCAAGGTTGCGGCACCGGTGTAAGGATGGTGGTTAATTCCGCTTACGTTGAGATGTGAGGTCTGAGGCAGTGTTTTCCGTTGGCATCTTTTTTGTCACAAGAGTGTGCTCGGACACTATATCCAGTAAAAGTGTGTTAAGACACTATATCCCAGGGTGCAATTATATATTCGTGACAAAAAGGCGACATCCCGAGGGGATGGTCGGGTTGGCAGTTGAACCAACAAGTGATATTCTGGCCGATAGGACAGGAATTCATCATATGCATTCTCATGTGTTTGTTTGATTTGTATACTTGCATTGTGCCAACTTGAATAACATGTTTACTTGCTAATTTTATTACTTGCAGTACATGCTCATTACTTGTGATTTACTTGCTTGCATCTATTTGTGTTTTTCTGCTGGGATTGAGGAGGATCAGTAGGCAGTGGCGATGTGATTGCATAGAGGATAGGTTGGCGAAGGCTGTGGGACAGTAGTATTTTGCAGAGTAGAAAATTCTTAAGTTAGATAATCCTTTATGGTTTGAGATTTATTTATAAGTTGAATTTTATATCGGTTTAAAGTTCTAGGATTGCCTTTGACTTCCCAGAACTTTATATCTTATCTATTGGATACTGTTACCATACTGAGAACTCCTGATTCTCATACCATATGTTGTTGTTCTTTTTCAGATATAGATCGCAACCCACCTCAGTAAGGTGCAGATGGTGATAAAGTGGAGGATGGCTCAAGTTTTATCTTTTGCTTTATTTTGTTATAATATCTCTATCTTTTGGATATATTGTTGCCTCAGAGGCTTTTACTTTGGAAAACTTTGAGAAACAGGATGTTAAACCCACAAAATTAATAAATAATTAATCCATAAAGTAATAATTAATTAAAAAATTAGAAAATTAAATTTTATACTTTAAAGAGGTAGAAATAATTAAAATAAGAATTTCAACACTAATCTTAAAAGTTTTGGTCCAAAATTGGGTAAACGGACTAAATTGGTTGAACCGGACCTATATTGGGCCAATACCCATCCCATATAACCCTTTTCTTCCCCCTTGCAGCCACAACACTTCTGTTTTCATTTTTGGAAAGGGAATCCATGATGAGAAGAGAGAAGGGTAAGAGAACCCTAACTTATATTCCACTTCCAACTTTAAATTCTTGTAACTTTCAATCCGGAGCTCCGATTGACAAGTCGTTTGTGGCTCCATGTTTGTCTCAAAGTCTTCTTCAATTCTATTTAAACTAACTGATAAATCTCTCTCTATATATTGCACCTATTTTTCTGTTCCCCTTTTTTCCACGAAATTAGTTTGAGATTTTGATGATTTTGGTGGTTTAGATGCAATCTTACATTGGGTAATTATTGGATTATACTCCAATCATGAATGGGTAAGGTAAGTGATGAGCGGATAATTTATACGCTTTTTGGCATTGTTTTTAGATAGTTTTTAGTAGGATCTAGCTACTTTTTAGTATATTTTTATTAGTTTTTAAGCAAAATTCACATTTCTGGACTTTACTATGAGTTTGTGTATTTTTCTGTGATTTCAGGTATTTTCTGGCTGAAATTGAGGGACCTGAGCAAAAATCTGATTCAGAGGTTGAAAAAGGACTGCTGATGCTGTTGGATTCTGACCTCCCTGCACTCAAAATGGATTTTTTGGAGCTACAGAAACCCAAATAGCGCACTCTCAATTGCGTTGGAAAGTAGACATCCTGGAATTTCCAGCAATATATAATAGTTCATACTTTGCTTGAGTTTTGACGATGCAAATAGGCGTTCAAACGCCAACTTCCTGCCCTATTCTGGCGTTAAACGCCAGAAATAGGAAAGAAGCTATAGTTAAATGCCCACACTGGCATAAAAACTGGCGTTTAACTCCAAGAAAAGTCTCTACACATGAAAGCTTTAATGCTCAGCCCAAGCATACACAGAGTGGGCCCGGAAGTGGATTTCTGCATCATTTACTTATCTTTGTAAACCTTAGTTACTAGTTCAGTATAAATAGGACTTTTTACTATTGTATTTTCATCTTTGGACATTTAGTTCTTAGACCTTGGTCTTGGTTATTATGGTTCCCCCTCTGGGGCCGAAGCCAATGAACACCATTATCACTTATGTATTTTCAACGGTGGAGTTTCTACACACCATAGATTAAGGTGTGGAGCTCTGCTGTTCCTCATGAATTAATGCAAAGTACTATTGTTCTTCTATTCAATTCAAGCTTATTCTTATTCTAAGATATTCACTCGCACTTCAACCTGATGAATGTGATGATCCGTGACACTCATCGTCAATCTCCTTTATGAACGCGTGCCTGACAACCACTTCCGTTCTACATGCTATGGCTTGAGTGTGTATCTCTTGGCCTCCTGGTTCACGATGCATGGTTGCCTCTCCTGACAACAGAGCTTCCATTCCGTGAGATCAGAGTCTTCGTGGTATAAGCTAGAATCAATTGGCAGCATTCTTGAGATCTGAAAAGTCTAAACCTTGTCTGTGGTATTCCGAGTAGGATCTGGAATGGGATGACTGTGACGAGCTTCAAACTCATGACTGTTGGGCATAGTGACAGACGTAAAAGGATCATTGGATCTTATTCCGACACAAGTGAGAACTGACAGATAATTAGCCCTACGTAACCCGTAGTTGGACCATTTTCATTGAGAGGACGGGAGGTAGCCATTGACAACGGTGATCCCCATCATACATCTTGCCATGGAAATGAGTATGAATGATTGAATGAAGACAGTAGGAAAGTAGAGTTTCATAAGGAATAACGCATCTCCATACGCTTATCTGAAATTCCCACCAATGAATTACATAAGTATCTCTATCTTTATTTTATGTTTATTTATCTTTTAATTATCAAAACTCTATAACCATTTGAATCCGCCTGACTGAGATCTACAAGATGACCATAGCTTTCTTCAAGCCGACAATCTCCGTGGAATCGACCCTTACTCACGTAAGCTTTATTACTTGGACGACCCAGTGCACTTGCTGGTTAGTTGTGTGAAGTTGTGAAAAAGAGTTGAGATTACAATTATGCGTACCAAGTTGTTGGCGCCATTGAGATCACAATTTCGTGCACCAAGTTTTTGGCACTGTTGCCGGATATTGTTCGAGTTTGGACAACGGACGGTTCATCTTGTTGCTTAGATTAGGTAATGTTTCAGCCTTTATTTTATTTTCAAAAAGTTTTCAAAATTCCTTCAAAATTTTTTATTCTTTTTCGTTGTCCCAAAATAATTTTCAAAAAAAAATCCAAAAAAATTTAATAAAATCATAAAAACTAAAAATTTTGTGTTTCTTGTTTGTGTCTAGAGTCAAGTTTTGAGTTTGGTGTCAATTGCATGTTTTATTTTTTTTTCTAAAATATTTATTTCCGAAAATTCATGCATTGCATTCTTTATTATCTTCAAGTTGTTCTTGATAAGTCTTTTTGTTTGATCTTCATATTTTCTTGTTTTGTGTCTTTTGTTGTTTTTTATATACTTTTTTGAATTCATAGTGTCTAAGCATTAAAAATTTCTAAGTTTGGTGTCTTGCATGTTTTCTTTTCTTGAAATTTTTTCAAAAATAAGTTCTTGATGTTCATCATGATCTTCAAAGTATTCTTGGTGTTCATCTTGACATTCATAGTGTTCTTGCATGCATCATTTGTTTTAATCCAAAATTTTTCATGTTTTGAGTCATTTTTGTGTTTGTCTCTTTCCTCATTAAATTCAAAAAAATCAAAAAAAATATCTTTTCCTTATTTCACACATAAATTTCGAAATCTTTGAGTTGACTTAGTCAAAAATTTTTAAAATACGTTGTTTCTTGTTAGTCAAGTCAAGATTTCAATTTCAAAAATTTATCTTTTCAAAATCTTTTTCAAAATCAAATTTTTTTCATTTTTTTCCTTTGTTTTTCGAAAATTTTCAAAAATCTTTTTCAAAACTTTTCAAAATCTTTTTCCTATTTTTACTTCAAATTTTCGAAAATCTTTACTAATATTAATGTTTTGATTCAAAAATTTCAAGTTTGTGACTTGCCTATTAAGAAAGGCACAATCTTTAAAATTCTAAAATCATATCTTTTAGTTTCTTGTTAGTCAAGTCATCAACTTTAATTTTAAAAATCAAATCTTTTTAATTTCCTTTTCAAATCTTTTTCAAAATAATTTTCAATCATATATTTTCAATCATATCTTTTCAAACATATCTTTTTCAAATCATATCTTTTTCAAAATTAATTTCAAAAATCTTTTTTAACTTCTTATCTTTTCAAAATTGATTTTAAAATCTTTTTCAATTAACTAATTGACTTTTTGTTTGTTTTACTATTTCTTATCTTTTTCAAAACCACCTAACTACTTTTCTCTCTCTAATTTTCGAAAATCACCATCCTCTTTTTTCAAAATTCTTTTAATTAACTAATTGTTTCAAATTTTAACTTTTAATTTTATTCCTTTTCTTAATTTTTGAATTCTAACAAAATTTTAAAATAAAAACAAAAATATTTTCCTTTTCCTTTTAATTATTTTCGAAAACTCTCTCTCTCATCTTCTTCTATTTATTTATTTAATCACTAACACTCTTTTCTTCTTCTTATAATTCAAACCCTCTATCTCTCTCTGTGTTCGAATTCTTCATCTCTTCTCTTTACATCATTCTTCTATTCTTTTCTTCTTCTACTCACGTAAAGGAATCTCTATATTGTGACATAAAGGATACCTCTTCCTTTTCTGTCCTCTTCTTTTTCATATGAGCAGGAGCAAGGACAAGGACATTCTTGTTGAAGCAGATCCTAAACCTGAAAGAACTCTGAAGAAGAAGCTAAGAGAAGCTAAAGCACAACAATCCAGAGAAAACCTTACAGAGAATCTCGAAAAAAAAGTAATGGCCGAACCCAACAACAATGCAAGGAAGATGCTTGGTGACTTTACTGCACTAAATTCCAACTTCCATGGAAGAAGCATCTCAATCCCTGCCATTGGAGCAAAAACTTTGAGCTAAAGCCTCAATTAATTTCTCTGATGCAATAGAATTGCAAGTTTCATGGACTTCTATCAGAAGATCCTTTTCAGTTCTTAACTGAATTCTTTCAAATCTGTGATACTGTTAAGACCAATGGAGTTGATCCCGAGGTCTACAAGCTTATGCTTTTCCCTTTTGCTATAAGAGATAGAGCTAGAATATGATTGGACTCTCAACCTAGAGAAAGCCTGAACTCTTGGGAGAAGCTGGTCACGGATTTCTTAGCCAAATTCTTTTCTCCTCAAAAGCTGAGCAAGCTTAGAGTGGATGTTCAAACTTTCAGGCTGAAAGAAGGTGAATCCCTCTATGAAGCTTGGAAAAGATACAAGCAACTGACCAAAAAGTATCCTTTTGACATGCTCTCAGAATGGACCATCCTGGATATATTCTATGATGGTCTGTCTGAATTGTCTAAGATGTCATTGGACTATTCTGCAGATGAATCTATTCACCTGAAGAAAACGCCTGCAGAAGCTCAGGAACTCATTGAAATGGTTGCAAATAACCAGTTCATGTACACTTCTGAAAGGAATCCTGTGAGTAATGGGATGCCTCAGAGGAGGGGAGTTCTTGAAATTGATGCTCTGAATGACATATTGGCTCAGAACAAAAGGTTGACTCAGTAAGTCAATATGATTTCTCAGAGTCTGAATGGTTTGCAAAATGCATCCAACAGTACTAAGGAAGCATCCTCTGAAGACGAAGCTTATGATACTGAGAACCCTGCAATGGCAGAGGTGAATTACATAGGTGAAGCCTATGGAAACACCTATAATCTCTCATGGACAAATTATCCAAATCTCTTATGGAAGGATCAACAAAAGCCTCAACAAGGCTTTAATAATGGTGGAAGAAACAGGTTTAGCAATAGCAAGCCTTTTCCATCATCCTCTCAGCAACAGACAGAGAATTTTGAGCAGAGCCCCTCTAACTTAGCAAACATAGTCTCTGATCTATCTAAGGCCATTCTAAGTTTCATGAATAAAATAAGGTCCTCTATTAGAAATTTGAAGGCACAAGTGGGCCAGCTGAGTAAAAGAGTCACTAAAACTCCTCCTAGTACTTTCCCAAGCAATACAGAAGAGAATCTAAAAAGAGAGTGCAAGGCCATAACCTTACTTGGTGTGGCCGAACCTAGAGAGGAGGAGGAGGACATGAATCCTAGTGAGGAAAACCTCATGGGATGTCCTCTAGACAAAAAGGAGTTCCCATTTGAGGAACCTAAGGAATCTGAGGCTCATCTAGAGACCATAGAGATTCCATTGAACCTACTTCTACCATTCATGAGCTCTGATGACTATTCCTCCTCTGAAGAGGATGAAGACATTACTGAAGAACAAGTTGCTAAGTACCTTGGAGCAATCTAGAAGCTGAATGCCAAGTTATTTGGTAATGAGACTTGGGTGCCCCTTGCTCACCAATGAACTGAATAAATTGATTAGACAGACATTACCTCAAAAGAAAGAGGATCTCGGAAGGTTCTTAATACCTTGTACCATATGCACCATGACCTTTGAGAAGGCTCTGTGTGACCTAGGGTTAGGTATTAACCTCATGCCACTCTCTGAAATGGAGAAACTAGGAATCTTTGAGGTACAAGCTGCAAGAATCTCACTAGAGATGGCAGACAAATCAATGAAACAGGTTATAGACTAGTAGAGGACGTGCTAGTGAAGGTTGAAAGCCTTTACATCCCTGCAGATTTCATAATCCTAGACACTGGAAAAGATGAGGATCAATCCATCATCCTTGGCAGACCTTTCCTAGCCACAGCAAGAGCTGTGATTGATGTGGACAGAGGAGAGTTGGTCCTTCAATTAAATGAGGACTACCTTGTATTCAAGACTCAAAGTTCTCCTTCTGTACACATGGAGAAGAAGCATGAAAAGCTTCTCTCAATACAGAGTCAAACAAAGCCCCCACATTCAAACTCTAAGTTTGGTGTTGGGAGGCCACAGCCAAACTCTAAGTTTGGTGTTGAGAGGTGACGTTAGGATTTTTGCTAGTAAAGAATTTTGTAAAAATATAGTCGCGTTGTGAGTATAGATTCTAAACCAACAGAAAATCCCTTCGTACAAATATTTTGGTTGTCACAAGTAACAAAACCCAATAAATTTATAAACCGAAGTATTCAAACCTCGGGTCATCTTCTCAAGGAATTGTAGGAAGGTGTTCTTATTATTAATTATGCAAAGGTATATTTTGGGTTTCTAAAAGGGTTGAACAAGTAATTTAATTGACAAGAAAAATAAATTAATAATTAATAAAACTCTTGGCAAGGTATGAGAATTGGAATTCCTATCCTAGTTATCCTTATCAGGTGTGATGAAAATTGGATTTTAATCCCACTTAGTTATCCTTTATTAAACAAAGGAAGGTCAAGTGGACTAATTAGTTTGATCCTCAAGTCCTAGTCAATCCTTGTGGGAGGACTAGCTTTAAAGTGATCTAGATCAATTAGAATCTGCCAATTTCAACCACTGCTGAGTTTGACAACTCAAGAGTTACCAATTAATCAACCAAAACCAAGAATATAGAAAGCTAAATTAAAATTATAAATAACTGGAATACCTCAAATTAAATTGAATGGAGATGTCAATTCTAACATGGACAATATTCATAAGCCAATTGGGAAACATAAATCAAACATAAATAAAAGCTTCAGAGTAAACAAAAATAGAAGAGAAACATAAATTATTGAATCTGGTATGAAGAAACAATCCTAATCCTAATAGAAATCCTAATCCTAAATCCTAAAAGAGAAGAGAGAACCTCTCTATCTAAAAACTACATCTAAAACCTAAAATTGTGA
The DNA here is from genome assembly GCF_003086295.3 of Arachis hypogaea. NCBI lineage: Eukaryota > Viridiplantae > Streptophyta > Magnoliopsida > Fabales > Fabaceae > Arachis > Arachis hypogaea. Next base: position 64,041,706 of record NC_092042.1, on the reverse strand, counting down.
GTAATGAATGAATGATCTGATTCTGCTCCACTCTCAGCCTCTAATCTATGTTTTCTGGGCCAAGAACTGGGTCAAAAATAGCCCAGAAGTCACTCCCAACACTTTCTGGTCCGTACAGGTCACGGCAAAGTGACGCGGAGGCGTCGTCCACACGTTTGCGTGGATTGAAGTTTGCCGATGCGATGCGGGCGTGTCATCCATGCGTTTGCGTCGCCTAACCTTAGGGCAGCTATGGCAAATTATATATCTTTATGAAGCCCCGGATGTTAGCTTTCCAACGCAACTGAAACCGCATCATTTGAACCTCTGTAGCTCAAGTTATGACCGTTTGAGTGCGAAGAGGTCAGGCTAGACAATTTAGCAGTTTCTTTAACTTCTTGTATTCCTTTCACTTTTGCATGCTTCCTTTCCATCCTCTGAGCCATTCATGCCATGTAATCCCCGAAATAACTTAATACACATATCAAGGCATCGAATGATAACAAGAGAGGATTTAAATAAAAGAAAATAAAAGGCAAAGAAGCATGTTTTCAATCATAGCACAAAATCAGGAAGGAGAATGTAAAACCATGCAAATCATATGAATAAGTGGGCAAAGGCTTGATAAAAATCACTCAATTGAGCATAAGATAAAACATAAAATAGTAGTTTATCAACCTCCCCACACTTAAACATTAGCATGTCCTCATGCTAAGCTCAAGAGAAGCTATAAAGGAGTGAAGACAGAATGGTAGGATGTATGAAATGCAACCTATCTATATGAATGCAACTAAATGCAAAATGTTTCTACCTACTTGGTCAAGGTAAATAAATCTTCCAAGAACAGACATGAACTGGATTTCACTAATTCAAATCATAAAAATAAAGTACAAATAACTTGCAAGAAGAAGATAGCTCATGAAAGTAGAGAACATAGAATTAAGCACTGAACCCTTAATGGTAGTGTATATCGTTCTAATTCTCAAGTGTCTAGGGTCAATTCTCTCAATTCTCTACTAATCTTGCTTTTTATAGCTTGCTTTTCATTTAACAATCAACAAAAATTTAATGCACCAATACTGATGAGCGGATAATTTATACGCTTTTTGGCATTGTTTTTAGTATGTTTTTAGTATGTTCTAGTTAGTTTTTAGTATATTTTTATTAGTTTTTAGTTAAAATTCACTTTTCTGGACTTTACTATGAGTTTGTGTGTTTTTCTGTGATTTCAGGTATTTTTTGGCTGAAATTGAGGGACCTGAGCAAAAATCTGATTCAGACACTAAAAAGGACTGCAGATGCTGTTGGATTCTGACCTCCCTGCACTCGAAGTGGATTTTCTAGAGCTACAGAAGCCCAATTGGCGCGCTCTCAACCGCGTTGGAAAGTAGACATCTTGGGCTTTCCAGAAATGTATGATAGTCCATACTTTGCCCAAAATTTGATGGCACAAACCGGCGTTCAAAGTCACCATCAGAATTCCCAGCGTTAAACGCCGGAACTGGCACAAGGATGGGAGTTAAACGCCCAAACTGGCACCAAAGCTGGCGTTTAACTCCAAGAAGAGTCTCTACACGAAAATGCTTCAATGCTCAGCCCAAGCACACACCAAGTGGGCCCGGAAGTGGATTTTTATGTCATTTACTCATCTCTGTAAACCCTAGGCTACTAGTTCTCTATAAATAGGACCTTTTACTATTGTATTTTCATCTTTGGATCTTTGGAATCTTTTGATCACTTTAGATCTCTAGATCATCTTTGGACATCTAGTTCTTAGATCATTGGGAGGCTGGCCATTCGGCCATGCCTAGACTTTGTTCTTATGTATTTTCAACGGTGGAGTTTCTACACACCATAGATTAAGGTGTGGAGCTCTGCTGTACCTCGAGTATTAATGCAATTACTATTGTTCTTCTATTCAATTCCGCTTGTTCTTGTTCCAAGATATCACTTGTTCTTCAACTTGATGAATGTGATGATCCGTGACACTCATCATCATTCTCACCTATGAACGTGTGCCTGACAACCACCTCCGTTCTACCTTAGATTGGGTGGATATCTCTTGGATTCTTTAACCGGAATCTTCGTGGTATAAGCTAGAATTGATGGCGGCATTCAAGAGAATCCGGAAGGTCTAAACCTTGTCTGTGGTATTCTGAGTAGGATTCAATGATTGAATGACTGTGACGAGCTTCAAACTCACGATTGTGGGGCGTTAGTGACAGACGCAAAAGAATCACTGGATTCTATTTCGACATGATCGAGAACCGACAGCTGGATAGCCGTGCCGTGACAGGGTGCGTTGAACATTTCCACTGAGAGGATGGGAGGTAGCCACTGACAACGGTGAAACCCTTGCATACAGCTTGCCATGGAAAGGAGTAAGAAGGATTGGATGAAGACAGTAGGAAAGCAGAGAGACGGAAGGGACCAAGCATCTTCATACGCTTATCTGAAATTCCCACCAATGAATTACATAAGTATCTCTATCTTTATCTTTATGTTTTATTCATTATTCATAACCATTTGAGTTTGCCTGACTAAGATTTACAAGGTGACCATAGCTTGCTCCATACCAACAATCTCTGTGGGATCGACCCTTACTCGCGTAAGGTTTATTACTTGGACGACCCAGTACACTTGCTGGTTAGTTATGCGAAGTTGTGTTTATGCCATGGTATTGAACACCAAGTTTTTGGGGTTCATCACCGGGGATTCTTTGAATTGTGAAAAGTATTGATCACAATTTCGTGCACCAAGTTTTTGGTGCCGTTGCCGGGGATTGTTCGAGTTTGGACAACTGACGGTTCATCTTGTTGCTTAGATTAGGTATTTTTCTTCAGAGTTCTTAAGAATGAATTCTAGTGTTTCAAGATGATCTGTTGAAGTCTGGCTGGCTGTGAAGCCATGTCTAATTTTATTGGACCGAGGTTTCAACTTATCATCACAAGAGCTTGTTGATTTCTATCAATCTTGCTGTTGGAGCAATGATATGCTAAGGCTTGGCTGGCCATTGGCCATGTCTAGTGTTTTAGACCGGAGCTTTCTTTGAAAGCTTGGCTGGCTATGAAGCCATGTCTGATCCCTGGACCGGAGTCTTAGACTAACATTGCATGATTCCTGGAATTCTCATTAAGAATTTTGATACCTTTATTTTCTTTTCCACTTAATTTTCGAAAAAAACCAAAAAAAAATTTACAAAATCATAAAATCCAAAAATATTTCTTGCTTGCGTCTAGAGTCTCATGTTAAGTTTGGTGTCAATTGCATGTTTTTGTTCTTTTTGCATTCATGCATGTATCTTCATTAATCTTCAAAATTGTTCTTGATGGTTATATTGCTCTGATTTTTAAATTCTCTTGACTTGAGTGTTTTGTGTGTCTCATATGTATTCTCATTTTGATAGTGTCAACAGTATACAAACTGCTAAGTTTGGTGTCTTGCATGCATTGTTATTTGATTTTAGTTGCATTTTGATTATTCCTCATTATTAAAAATCCAAAAATATTTTTAATTTGTGTCTTTTCAAGTCAAATAATACAGAGGATTGAAGATTCAGAACATACAGCAGAGGAACTACACAGAAAAAGCTGGGCGTTCAAAATGCCCAGTGAAGAAGACAGACTGGCATTTAAATGCTAGCCAGGGTGCCTGGCTAGGCGTTTAACGCCCAAAAGGGTAGTAGTTTGGGCGTTAAATGCCAGAATGTGCACCATTCTGGGCGTTTAACGCCAGGATGGCACAAGAGGAAAGATTTTGTTTTTAATGCAAATTTTTTTGAAGTTTTCAAAATTTCTCAAAATCAAATCTTTTTCAAATCAAATCCTTTTAATCAAATCTTTTTCAAAATCAATTTCTTTCTATTTTCAAAAATACTTGCTGTCAATTAATGATTTGATTCAACATTTCAAGTATGTTGCCTTTTCTGTTGAGAAAGGTTTAATGTTTGAATCATATCTTTTCTTGATAGCCAAGTCATTAATTTTCAAAATCACATCTTTTTAAAACCAATCATATCTTCTTAACCACATCTTTTTCAAAATAGTTTTCAATCAAATTTTTTTTCTAATTTCAAAATCTTTTTCAAAAATCACTTGATTTCTTTTCCACTCTTGGTTTTCAAAAATCAATTAGTGTTTTTCAAAATGTTTTCAAAATCTTTTACTTAATTTTCGAAAATTACTTCCCCTCTTCTCACATCCTTCTATTTATGGACTAACACTATTCCTTAATGCACAATTCGAACTCCATATTTCTTGATAAGTTCGAATTCTTCTACTTCTGCCTTCTATTTTTCTTTTCCTCTGACACCTCAAGGAATCTCTATACTGTGACATAGAGGATTCCGTATTTTCTTGTTCTCTTCTCTTTCATATGAGCAGGAGCAAAGACAAAAGCATTCTTGTTGAGGCTGACCCTGAACCTGAAAGAACCTTGAAGCGAAAACTAAGAGAAGCTAAGGCACAACTCTCTGTAGAGGACCTAACAGAAATTTTCAAAGAAGAAGAACCCATGGCAGCCGAAAACAACAACAATGCCAACAATGCAAGGAAGGTGCTGGGTGATTTTACTGCACCTACTCCCGACTTCTATGGGAGAAGCATCTTTATCCCTGCTATTGGAGCAAACAAGTTTGAGCTTAAGCCTCAATTAGTTTCTCTAATGCAACAAAATTGCAAGTTCCATGGACTTCCATTGGAAGATCCTCATCAATTTTTAGCTGAATTCTTGCAAATCTGTGACACTGTCAAGACTAATGGGGTTGACCCTGAGGTCTACAGACTTATGCTATTCCCTTTTGCTGTAAGAGACAGAGCTAGAATATGGTTGGACTCACAACCTAAAGAAAGCCTGAACTCTTGGGAAAAGCTAGTCAATGCCTTCTTGGCAAAGTTCTTTCCACCTCAAAAATTGAGTAAGCTTAGAGTGGAAGTCCAAACCTTCAGACAGAAGGAAGGAGAATCCCTCTATGAAGCTTGGGAAAGATACAAACAATTAATCAGAAAGTGTCCCTCTGACATGCATTCTGAATGGAGCATCATAGGTATTTTCTATGATGGTCTCTCTGAACTATCCAAGATGTCTTTGGATAGCTCTGCTGGAGGATCTCTTCATCTGAAGAAGATGCCTACAGAAGCTCAAGAACTAATTGAAATGGTTGCAAATAACCAATTCATGTACACTTCTGAAAGAAATCTTGTGAACAATGGGACAAATCAGAAGAAAGGAGTTCTTGAGATTGACACTCTGAATGCCATATTGGCTCAGAACAAAATATTGACTCAGCAAGTCAATATGATTTCGCAAAATCTGTCTGGAATGCAAAATGCACCAAGCAGTACTAAGGAGGCTTCATCTGAAGAAGAAGCTTATGATCCTAAGAACCCTTCAATGGAAGAGGTGAATTACATGGGAGAACCCTATGGAAACACCTATAATCCTTCATGGAGAAATCATCCAAATCTCTCATGGAAGGATCAACAGAGACCTCAACAAGGTTTCAACAACAATAATGGTGGAAGAAACAGGTTTAGCAATAGCAAGCCTTTTCCATCATCTTCTCAGCAACAGACAGAGAATTCTAAGCAGAACCACTCTGACTTAGCAACCATGGTCTCTGATCTAATCAAAACCACTCAAAGTTTCATGACTGAAACAAGGTCCTCCATTAGAAACTTGGAGGGACAAGTGGGTCAGCTGAGCAAGAAAATTACTGAACTCCCTCCTAGTACTCTTCCAAGCAATACAGAAGAAAATCCAAAAGGAGAGTGCAAAGCCATCAACATGGCCGAATTAGGAGAGGAGGAAGAGGCAGTGAACGCCACTGAGGAAGACCTTAATGGACGTCCACTGACTTCCAATGAGTTCCCCAATGAGGAACCATGGGAATCTGAGGCTCAAAATGAGACCATAGAGATTCCATTGGACTTACTTCTGCCATTCATGAGCTCTGATGAGTATTCTTCCTCTGAAGAGGATGAGTATGTCACTGAAGAGCAAGTTGCCAAATACCTTGGAAAAATCATGAAGCTAAATGACAAGTTATTTGGAAATGAGACTTGGGAGGATGAACCCCCTTTGCTCACCAAAGAACTGGATGACTTGTCTAGGCAGAAATTACCTAAAAAGAGACAGGATCCTGGGAAGTTTTCAATACCTTGTACCATAGGCACCATGACCTTCAAGAAGGCCTTGTGTGACCTAGGGTCAAGTGTAAACCTCATGCCTCTCTCTGTAATGGAGAAGCTAGGGATCTTTGAGGTGCAAGCTGCAAAAATCTCACTAGAGATGGCAGACAACTCAAGAAAACAAGCTTATGGACTTGTAGAGGATGTTCTGGTAAAAGTTGAAGACCATTACATCCCTGCTGATTTCATAGTCCTAAAGACTGGGAAGTGCATGGATGAATCCATCATCCTTGGCAGACCCTTCCTAGCCACAGCAAAGGCTGTGATTGATGTTGATAGAGGAGAATTGATCATTCAAGTGAATGAAGAATCCTTTGTGTTTAAGGCTCAAGGATATCCCTCTGTCACCATGGAGAGGAAGCATGAAGAGCTTCTCTCAAAACAGAGGCAAATAGAGCCCCTACAGTCAAACTCTAAGTTTGGTGTTGGGAGGCCACAACCAACTTCTAAGTTTGGTGTTGAACCCCCACATTCAAACTCTAAGTTTGGTGTTGGGAGGTTCCAACATTGCTCTGAGCATCTGTGAGGCTCCATGAGAGCCCTCTGTCAAGCTACTGACATTAAAGAAGCGCTTGTTGGGAGGCAACCCAATGTTATATCTTATCTATTTTCCTTTGTTATTTTATGTTTTCTGTAGGTTGATGATCATGAGAAGTCACAAAATCAATTGAAAAAAAGCAAAAACAGAATGAAAAACAAAAAGAAAAACAGCACACCCTGGAGGAGAACTTGCTGGCGCTTAAACGCCAGTAAGGCTAGCAGATGGGCGTTTAACACCCAGTCTGGCACCATTCTGGGCGTTTAACGCCAGAAAGGGGCACCAGACTAGCGTTAAACGCCAGTAAAGGGCAAGAACTTGGCGTTAAACGCCAGAAATGGGCACCAGCCCGGCGTTTAACGCCAGAATTGGCATGAAGAGCAATTTTGCTCGCCACTTGGTGCAGGGATGACTTTTTCTTGACACCTCAGGATCTGTGGACCCCACAGGATCCCCACCTACCCCACCACTCTCTCTCTTCTTCTTCACCCATTCACCAATCACCTCAACACCTCTTCCCCAAAAACCCTTGACCTATCAAATCCCATCTTTCTCTTCACCACTCACATCCATCCTTCATAAAACCCCACCTACCCCACCATTCAAATTCAAACCACTTTCCCTCCCAAACCCACCCTCCCATAGCCGAACACTACCCCTCTCCCCACTCTTATATAAACCCATCTTCACTCCTTCATTTTCACACAACCTAAACACTACTTCTCCCCCTTTGGCCGAACCACAAAGCCTCCTCCATCTCCTTCATTTCTTCTTCTTCTACTCTCTTATTTCTTCTTTTGCTCGAGGACGAGCAAACCTTTTAAGTTTGGTGTGGTAAAAGCATTGCTTTTTGTTTTTCCATAACCATTTATGGCATCCAAGGCCGGAGAAACCTCTAGAAAGAGGAAAGGGAAGGCAAAAGCTTCCACCTCCGAGTCATGGGAGATGGAGAGATTCATCTCAAGGGTGCATCAAGACCACTTCTATGAAGTTGTGGCCTTGAAAAAAGTGATCCCCGAGGTCCCTTTCAAACTCAAAAAGAGTGAATATCCGGAGATCCGACATGAGATCCGAAGAAGAGGTTGGGAAGTTCTTACCAACCCCATTCAACAAGTCGGAATCTTAATGGTTCAAGAGTTTTATGCCAATGCATGGATCACCAAGAACCATGATCAAAGTGTGAACCCGGACCCAAAGAATTGGCTTACTATGGTTCGGGGGAAATACTTGGATTTTAGTCCGGAAAATGTAAGGTTGGCATTCAACTTGCCCATGATGCAAGGAGATGAACATCCTTACACTAGAAGGGTCAACTTTGATCAAAGGTTGGACCAAGTCCTCACAATCATTTGTGAAGAGGGCGCCCAATGGAAGAGAGATTCAAGAGGGAAGCCGGTTCAACTGAGAAGGCATGACCTCAAGCCTGTGGCTAGGGGATGGTTGGAGTTCATCCAACGCTCAATCATTCCCACTAGCAACCGGTCCGAAGTTACTATAGACCGGGCTATCATGATTCATAACATCATGATTGGAGAAGAAATAGAAGTTCATGAGGTTATATCCCAAGAACTTTATAAGGTGGCGGACAAGTCCTCTACCTTGGCAAGGTTAGCCTTTCCTCATCTCATTTGTCACCTCTGTTATTCAGTTGGAGTTGACATAGAGGGAGACATCCCCATTGATGAGGACAAGCCCATCACTAAGAAGAGGATGGAGCAAACAAGAGACCCCTCTCATCATCAAATCCCTGAGATGCCTCAAGGGATGCACTTTCCTCCACAAAACTATTGGGAGCAACTAAACACCTCCCTAGGAGAATTGAGTTCCAACATGGGACAACTAAGGGTGGAGCACCAAGAACACTCCATCCTCCTCCATGAAATTAGAGAAGATCAAAGAATCATGAGAGAGGAGCAACAAAGACAAGGAAGAGACATTGAGGAGCTCAAGCACTCCATAGGATCTTCAAGAGGAAGAACAAGCCGCCATCACTAAGGTGGACCCGTTCTTTAATCTCCTTGTTCTTTATTTTTCTGTTTTTCGAAAATTATGTTTATGTCTATCTATGTTTGTGTATTATGATCATTAGTGTCTTAGTGTCTATGCCTTAAAGTTATGAATGTCCTATGAATCCATCACCTCTCTTAAATGAAAAATGTTCTTAATTGAAAAAGAAAAGAATTGCATGAATTTTTGAATTTTATAACAGTTTAATTATCTTGATGTGGTGGCAATACTTTTGTTTTCTGAATGTATGCTTGAACAGTGCATATGTCTTTTGAATTTGTGGTTCATGAATGTTGGCTCTTGAAAGAATGATGAAAAAGGAGACATGTTACTGAGGATCTGAAAAATCATTAAAATGATTCTTGAAGCAAGAAAAAGCAGTGAATACAAAAAAAAATCTCGAAAAAAAGAAAGAAAAAGAAAGAGAAAAAGAAAGAAAAAGAAAGAAATAAAGTTGTGATCCAAGGCAAAAAGAGTGTGCTTAAGAACCCTGGACACCTCTAATTGGGGACTCTAGCAAAGCTGAGTCACAATCTGAAAAGGTTCACCCAGTTATGTGTCTGTGGCATGTATGTATCCGGTGGTAATACTGGAAGACAGAGTGCTTTGGGCCACGGCCAAGACTCAATAAGTAGCTGTGTTCAAGAATCATCATACTTAACTAGGAGAATCAATGACACTATCTGGATTCTGAATTCCTAAAGAAGCCAATCATTCTGAATTTCAAAGGATAGAGTGAGATGCCAAAACTATTTAGAGGCAAAAAGCTAAAAGCCCCGCTCATCTAATTAATACTGATCTTCATAGATGTTTTTGGAATTCATTGTATATTCTCTTCTTTTTATCTTATTTGATTTTCAGTTGCTTGAGGACAAGCAACAATTTAAGTTTGGTGTTGTGATGAGCGGATAATTTATACGCTTTTTGGCATTGTTTTTAGTATGTTTTTAGTATGTTCTAGTTAGTTTTTAGTATATTTTTATTAGTTTTTAGTTAAAATTCACTTTTCTGGACTTTACTATGAGTTTGTGTGTTTTTCTGTGATTTCAGGTATTTTCAGGCTGAAATTGAGGGACCTGAGCAAAATCTGATTCAGAGACTAAAAAGGACTGCAGATGCTGTTGGATTCTGACCTCCCTGCACTCGAAGTGGATTTTCTGGAGCTACAGAAGCCCAATTGGCGCGCTCTCAACGGCGTTGAAAATTAGACATCTTGGGCTTTCCAGCAATGTATGATAGTCTATACTTTGCCCAAGATTTGATGGCACAAACCGGCGTTCAAAGTCACCATCAGAATTCCCAGCGTTAAACGCCGGAACTAGCACAAGGATGGGAGTTAAACGCCCAAACTGGCACCAAAGCTGGCGTTTAACTCCAAGAAGAGTCTCTACACGAAAATGCTTCAATGCTCAGCCCAAGCACACACCAAGTGGGCCCGGAAGTGGATTTTTATGTCATTTACTCATCTCTGTAAACCCTAGGCTACTAGTTCTCTATAAATAGGACCTTTTACTATTGTATTTTCATCTTTGGATCTTTGGAATCTTTTGATCACTTTAGATCTCTAGATCATCTTTGGACATCTAGTTCTTAGATCATTGGGAGGCTGGCCATTCGGCCATGCCTAGACCTTGTTCTTATGTATTTTCAACGGTGGAGTTTCTACACACCATAGATTAAGGTGTGGAGCTCTGCTGTACCTTGAGTATTAATGCAATTACTATTGTTCTTCTATTCAATTCCGCTTGTTCTTGTTCCAAGATATCACTTGTTCTTCAACTTGATGAATGTGATGATCCGTGACACTCATCATCATTCTCACCTATGAACGTGTGCCTGACAACCACCTCCGTTCTACCTTAGATTGGGTGGATATCTCTTGGATTCTTTAACCGGAATCTTCGTGGTATAAGCTAGAATTGATGGCGGCATTCAAGAGAATCCGGAAGGTCTAAACCTTGTTTGTGGTATTCTGAGTAGGATTCAATGATTGAATGACTGTGACGAGCTTCAAACTCGCGATTGTGGGGCGTTAGTGACAGACGCAAAAGAATCACTGGATTCTATTCCGACATGATCGAGAACCGACAGCTGGATAGCCGTGTCGTGACAGGATGCGTTGAACATTTCCACTGAGAGGATGGGAGGTAGCCACTGACAACGGTGAAACCCTTGCATACAGCTTGCCATGGAAAGGAGTAAGAAGGATTGGATGAAGACAGTAGGAAAGGAGAGAGACGGAAGGGACCAAGCATCTTCATACGCTTATCTGAAATTCCCACCAATGAATTACATAAGTATCTCTATCTTTATCTTTATGTTTTATTCATCATTCATAACCATTTGAGTTTGCCTGACTAAGATTTACAAGGTGACCATAGCTTGCTTCATACCAACAATCTCTGTGGGATCGACCCTTACTCGCGTAAGGTTTATTACTTGGACGACCCAGTACACTTGCTAGTTAGTTGTGCGAAGTTGTGTTTATGCCATGGTATTGAACACCAAGTTTTTGGGGTTCATCACCGGGGATTATTTGAATTGTGAAAAGTATTGATCACAATTTCGTGCACCAAATACACAAATCAAGAGGTCTTTTAAGGGTTGTAATGGGGTTAGGGTCAAGGTAGGATTGTATTTGGCCAAGTGGACTAAAATCTGAATCCTTAATTAACATAAACTTTTCACCTAACTTAGGACAATCCATGTAATCATAATATAGAATCAATAACTACCCATTAACTGCGTTTACTACATATTTATGCATTCCAAGTTTTGAGTACAATACATATGCATTGCTATTCCATTTACTTTGGGACATTTTGTCCCCTTTTTATTTTTCTGCTCTTTCTTTTTTTTCTTTTTTTCTCTTTTTTTTTATTTTTCTTTTCTTAATATATTTTTTTAATGCATATGATTAAGGTTTTGAATGCATAAACATGTTCTTAACATTTTTCACATTTTCACACAAAGTCTAACATACTCAATTCCCAAACCAAATGTTTCCAAACCCACTTTTCCCCACACTTAATTCATGAGCATTCTCACTAGTCTAAGCTAATCAAGAATTCAAATTAAGGACATTATTATTTTCCGCTTAGAGTTAGTGATGAGCTAAAGTAAAGAACAAGGGGTAAAATAGGCTCAACATAGGTTTGCAAAGGATAATAAAAGGTAAGGCCATATGGGTATGTAAGCTCAGTGAAATAAGGCCTCAATCATATAAGTGCATGCATACATCAAATAATGGAAATATAGAATTAAGCAAGACAAATATCACAATTTTAGAGAGAAAAACACACACCAAAAATAAAATATTGGTTGATAGAATGCAACCAATCAAATAGGCTCAAAATCTCACTGGTTTTGTATGTTCTTAGCTTTTTAAACTATGTTCCAAATACAACTTCAAACAAATTTAACAAAAAATTTTCAATTTAAATTAGTGAAATACTATAAAAATTTCTTGAAAAAGAAAATATTACTTCAACCAAGTAGTGACTAAATGCATAAAATCAAACAAACATGCAATCAAATATGCAAATGCAACAATGAACAAACAAAGAAAAATAAACATTGGTATTGAGATAGAAATAGCTAACCCATGGAGATCGGTATCGACCTCCCCACACTTAAAGATTGAACCATCCTCGATGCATGCTAAGATGTACAAGTGGACGGGCTGCTCCAATTGATGTCTTTCTCTATAGATTGTGCAGATTGACTTGCATGTCTCTCCAGTTAGAAGCTTTCCCTTTCCCTTCCTCGGTGGCCATCCTGAAAGAAGAGGAAAAGAAGGAAAGTAACCCAGAAGTAAAGATAAGAACATAAATGAAATATGGGTGTTAATGCCAAATAATAAAGGTCTCAATTACATGGTAGCTACAACATGCAAGGGAGAAAAGAGTGGAAGCAAATGGCATATCAAGAGTGCAAAAATTGCAACAATGGGGAAGAGAGTGGGTAAAGAGAGATAATATAAATTCATGTCAATGCAAAAGTAATACATATATAAAAGATAAGGATTGATTTAATTAATATTACCTAACAAGAATAAAACAAGTCACTAAGCACCAAGATAATTCCAAAAAAGATACAATAGTTGAATAAGAAAATTTAACACCAATGGAAAAGAAAAAGAAAGCAAGAAAGAAGGAAGAAAGAAGAAAAGAGAGAAGAAATTAGGATTAGAAAAGAAAAGATAAGATAATTGGCGCTGGTCTGGATAAGCTATGCGTCGCATATGATGCGGACGCATGGTGCACGCGATTGCGTGGGGTGTGATAAATTCAAGTGACGCGGACGCGTGGGGCACACAGACGCGTGACTCGATTTGTGCTAGTGGCACGAGAGTAGCCTCGCGTACGCACAACTCTCTGTTTAAATGCATTTTTGCCAAAAATCTGGGGTGACGCGGTTGCATTGTTGACGCGATCGCGTGGATGGACTAAATTTGAAAACGGCGCGGACGCGTGGGGCACGCGGACACATGGCAGGGCTTGTGCTTCTAGCACGAGTCCAGCTCAATTCTAGCTCAACTTTCGGCTATACACCCTTTTTACGTCGATTTGGAGGCACGCGTTCGCGTGGGTGACGCGAACGCGTGGGAGGTGTTTTACCCACATGACGCGGATGCGTCAGTTAGGGCTGGAAGTGAGCCGAGCTGAGCCGAGCTGAGCCGAGCCAGACAAAGCTCAAGCTCGGCTCACAAAAATTAAGCTCGGCTCACAGCTCGGCTCATTAACAATCGAGCCTATTTCTTAAGCTCAAGCTCAACTCACAGAAAGCTCACGAGCTGGCTTGAGCTCACGAGCTGGCTCAAATAACAGGAACATAATCTATAGTTCTATATAAAAAATTATAATTTTAATATAACAAAATAAAAAATAATGCATCCATATATTTAACAAACTAAAAACATTACATCTTATACCTATCAACTATCAAGTTTTGAATATTTATTTGACACCTTAAATTGGTAATGCAATCTCCACAGAGCTATCTTCAACCTTAGACTTGTTTCTTAGGCCATAAAAAACTCGAAGCCAATCTCCTCCACAAATTAAAGCTTCAACTATAGTCAGACTTAGTGAGGATCGAAATGTATCAATTACCCTTCCACCAGCACTAAAAGTTGACTCTGATGCCACAGTTGAGATTGGAATAGCAAGAACATCAGCTGCCATTCTAGATAATATCCTATATTTTTCACGATTTACCTTCCACCATTCTAAAGCACCGAAGCTAGTTACATCATGTTCTCTTTGAAAATATTTTGGTTCATCCAAGTAAGTCTATAATTCAGATTTTAAAGCTGGAACTGCTTCTTCATCCTTTACAAAATTTATTATTATTGACCACCCAGTTTGTGAGGAGTTTGAACTTTGCATTGTAGAGTTGATACTACTTTCACCACTTGCACTCGATGAAGTTGATCCTTCTTGCTCATTGGATAGAATGGCATACCCTTGATATATTTCTGTCAAGATTTGATGCACCAATGTCATATTTCTTGTAGCTTCTTGCCCATATATCTGCTAAAAGCACATTTTAAGACCTGTCAATTTGCATCTAGGATCCAAAACAGTAGCAATAGCCATGAAAAGGTTACATTCACTCCAATATTTATCAAACTTCAGTTTTATTTTGGCAGCCATTTCCTTCATGAAAAAAGGTCCACTACTAACAGCTTCATCCAAAATTAATTTAATGCGAAATACCTCAGCAAGATAAAGGTTGGCAGTAGGATATTCACTTCCAGATATGATATTGGTTGCACAATTGATCACTTGTAGAACTTCAGCTATTTTTTCAACTTTTTCCCATTCTTCGTGGTCAGGAAGATATCTATAATTTGGCTCATGATCTTGGAATCGAGGGAAGACTTCCTTAAAGTGCAATGCTGTAGATATCATTTGATAAGTTGAATTTCATCGTGTAGGACAGTCAAGAATCAATTTTCTCCCAGGAAGTTGCAATTGTTGAACAATATCGGAGAATGTACGCAACCTTGTCTCAGACTGATTGATAAACTTCACACTCTCACGTATATTTTCAATTGTTCCTGCTATTTCTCCCAATCCATCTTGAACGAGTAAGTTTAAGATGTGTGCACAACATCGCATATAAAACAACTTTCCTCCACAAAGCAATTTTTTATGCCTTGAAATCATGTCCTTCAATGTTCTTAAGCATGAGTCATTATAGGATGCATTATCTACAGATATAGGATAAATCTTTGATTCGATACCCCATTCAATAAGACATTTGAAAATGGCATCTGCAATATCAACACCACATCGAGGTGGAGGAACATGAACAAAACTAAGAACTCGTTTTTACAGTACCCAATTTGTATCAACGTAATGACCTGTGATAACCATATACTCAATTTTCTGGTTCTGTGATTTCCACAAATCAGTAGTTAAACTGATTTTACTCACATCTTTTAAACTTGCCTTTAACTTCTTCTTTTCAGCTTCTTATACTTTGAGACAATCACTTTTCAGCGTTTTTCTATCAATCTTCTCATAAGCTGTATTATTCCACTTCATCATCAATAAAAAACCAAATTCTTTAACAATGCTGAATGAATGCTCGTGCATCATTAACCAATGTGATGTTGCTTCTCTTTGTCTTGCATGATCATACTTTCCACCAGGAGTTACTAACATAGGACCAATGACATTTGGATGCTCTGCTGAATTGCTTTGAGGGAAGTTCAATTTTTTTGTTTTGCCAACATCATTTTTCTGTAGCCAGGACAATTGTTCTTCAAATGCCTATTCAATTGACTTGTAGCTTTTGAGTCAGTTACTGCATATTTTCTTTTGCAATGAACACATTGATTCTTCACAACCCCATTAGACAATTTCACTTCTTTAAAATGTTGCCAGACAAAGGAGGTTTTCTTCCTTTTATTATTGTGAATAACACCTTCATCTTCATTGTCTTTTGCCTCTTCATCTTCTCCACTTTGATTTTCTCTTTCATTGTTGTCTAATGCTTCTGCTTCAAGTTCTACTTGTATTTCTGGTGATGATATTCCATCAATAGAAAGAAGTATTTCTTCATTTTATATAGTATTTGTGTTTTCATTTGAAGCAGACACTAACAATTGATTTTTAGGTTCAGAAATTTTCATAATACTGTCAATAAAAAATAAATGTGTTGAACAATCAATAAAAAAGAACTCTAAAGATTAAAAAAATCAACAAAAAGATAAAAATAAAAATTGAAAGAACATAAAAAA
Organism: Arachis hypogaea; assembly: GCF_003086295.3. Lineage (NCBI taxonomy): Eukaryota > Viridiplantae > Streptophyta > Magnoliopsida > Fabales > Fabaceae > Arachis > Arachis hypogaea. The sequence goes on along the minus strand of NC_092042.1, from coordinate 64,025,742 downwards.
TATAACTTACTTGATAATTGATTCCCAGAAAAAGAAAGATCAAACTTCAAAGTAGATCGACGAACAAACTAATTTGCTATTTGAGAGAATGAAGTAAATCACCGATTCACTACAAGTCAAGAGGTTTTCTTTTGGGAAAAACTCTTCTTATTCTTCTCTGGCTCTCTCTGTTTATTATTATTGACTAATGACCATTGTGATTCGTGATATTGTGATTATAAAGGTAGTAAGGTACTCTGTACCGCCTCCGCCAGTCCCCCACACTTTATTTCATGATATTTATCCCTTTAGGCTTTAGGTTTCTTTATCTTTTGGGTTTCTAATTTATTAAAAATTTAAATGAGTAGACTACACAATTAATTATATATTCTGTTCCCTAAAAAATATAAACTAGGAATTTGATAAAAATTCATTTTGGGAACTCACAATTTTCTTTGTATTGACAAACGAATAAATCAAAATATATATGTAAAATTATATATTATTATTTCAATGTATATATATAATATTAAAATATAAATTAAATATATAAAATATATCTTATATTTGTATATATATATAATCGAGCTTATTCACGAGCTAATGAGCTGAGCTTATCCAAGCTCAAGCTCGGCTCATTTAATTTATGAGCTCAATTCCAAGCTCAAGCTTGGCTCACCAGCTCACGAGCTCAGCTTATCGAGCTATTAACGAGTAGAGCTCGAGCTGGCTCATGAGCTGGCTTGACTCACTTCAGTCCTAGCGTCAATGACGCAGTCGCATCGGTCAAATTGTGCCAAAGGCACGCCTCCAGCCACGCTCTCGCGTGACTCTCTGTTCACTTTTCTTTTCTTCCAAAAGCACATATGACGCGGACGCGTCATCGACGCTTATGCGTTGCGTGCGGGATTTTTTATTTTTATGCAGTATGCAGAATGCAAAATGCAATGAATGTCATGCAAAAATTTCAGGTTCAAGCAAAATTCAAAAATAGAGTAGAATGGAGAAGGAACGATCATACCATGGTAGGTTGTCTCCCACCTAGCACTTTTAGTTAAAGTCCTTAAGTTGGACATTCTGGTGAGCTCCTTGTTATGGTGGCTTGTGCTTGTATTCATCCAAAAATCTCCACCAATGTTTGGAATTCCAGTATCCTCCGGGATCCTAAACTAGGCACAGAAAGCCTTCAAGCAAGCTAAAGCAAGTGACAAGGCCCCAAGAGTATTGATTTCTAGATTGAATTCCGAGGTCCCAAACCTTGCTTTTGCACCCATCTTCTTGTTGAGCAATATTGTTCCATCCGGGTGGCAAGCAGTCTGAATTCTCACTGAAGAAGCAAAACAACTTCCTAAACCCATTCAGTTGAGCTCTATACCAACCTTTGCGTTTAAACTTTGAGCTTCCAACCATAATGAACCTTACAGGACAATTCTTACCACTGACCATCTTCCTCTTACTCTTAATGCCACAAAGAGCTCTGAATTGACCATCTGTCTCCAGTAGCCCGTATTCAAGTGGAATTAGAAAGCTAAGGGATATGAATTTTACCCACTTGAATATTGTGAAGGATGATGGCAACTTAGGGGGAGGTGTTTCTAATGAACGTACAAGCTCCACTCCCTTGTGCTCTTCTTCGACATCTTCCACCTCTTTGCAATCTTCTTCAATATCAACCTCTTCCTCTTGGTGGATTTCTTCCAATTCAATCTCTTCTTCATTGTTCACCAAGGACATGGGAGGTTGCGATTCTTCTTCTTTTATCTCCATGTCAAGTCCAATGGAAGAGGACACAAATGTAGATAAGAATTCATCAATGATCGAATCCATCTCTTGACCATCCCTTTCAAAGTCTTCAATCATGAGATGCCTTGGAGGTTGTACACCCTCCTCAACATCAGTTTCAAACATCTTTGAAGGAGGTTCTATAACTTGACTTTCCCATGGAGGTTCAGCATCTCCTAAGTCTTCAACCACTGCTTCCTCTTCTTCTTCAATGATTTCGGCTTCCTCCACTTGTTCCAGTACAAAGTCACACTCCTTATTGTCCACTGGAGTTTCTAGTGTCTCCTTTATGCTACGTTCTTCATTAGATTCTCCACATGAGGCCATGGGGGTTCCTTGAGCGTCTGAATGTTTGGAAGGTAATTGATTTATTGCCTACTCCAGTTGATGAAGGGTTGCATGAAATTGATCTACTGTTTCCTTGAGGTGAGCCTGTGAGTCTTGGGTCGATGGATATGGACATGGTGCATATGGAGGTGGTGGTCCTTGGGAGTAATTGGGGTGAAATTGGGGTGGTTCTATATATGGTTCATATGGCTCATAAGGTGTTGGTATGTTGGATATGGGTTAGGGTCATATGAGGGTGTTTGGTGGTAAGGAGCTTGTGAGTATGGTGGTCCAAAGTTATGTTGAGGAGGGGGTTCATAGGCGTATGGTGGTGGCTGTTGATAATCGAAAGATTGCTCACCATAGCCATTGCCTTGATATGCATCACAAAATGGTTGTTGATAGTCCATTGGAGGTGGTTGTTGCCATGAGGGTTGATCAAATCCTTGTGGCCCCTCCCATCTTTGATTGTTCCATCCTTGATGCAAGTTGTCATTACAATCTCCTCTTCCTGCAACATAATTATAACCAGACTCATAGCCAAAGGGGTGAGAGTTCATAGTAGTGAGAGAAAATAAAAAAAAAGAAAATATTTGAAAAAAAGATATGATTTTTTTTGAAAAAAGAAAAGATAAGATTTTGAAAAAAATACATGATTTTTGAAAAAAATAAGATAAGATAAAAAATTTTAAAATGAAAATCTAAATTTTTTTTTTAAAAATATTTACAATAACCAATAATAAGGTACACGTTTGCAATTCCCCGGCAACGGCGCCATTTTGACGTTAGGATTTTTGCTAGTAAAGAATTTTGTAAAAATATAGTCGCTTTGTGAGTATAGATTTTAAACCAACAGAAAATCCCTTCGTACAAACGTTTTGGTTGTCACAAGTAACAAAACCCAATAAATTTATAAACTGAAGTATTCAAACCTCGGGTCGTCTTCTCAAGGAATTGTAGGGAGGTGTTCTTATTATTGATTATGCAAAGGTATATTATGGGGTTTTTAAAAGGGTTGAACAAGTAATTTAATTGACAAGAAAAATAAATTAATAATTAATAAAACTCTTGGCAATGTATGAGAATTGGAATTCTTATCCTAGTTATCCTTATCAGGTGTGATGAAAATTGGATTTTAATCCCACTTAGTTATCCTTTATTAAACAAAGGAAGGTCAAGTGGACTAATTAGTTTGATCCTCAAGTCCTAGTCAATCCTTGTGGGAGGACTACCTTTAGAGTGATCTAGATCAATTAGAATCTGCCAATTTCAACCACTGCTAAGTTTGACAACTCAAGAGTTACCAATTAATCAACCAAAACCAAGAATATAGAAAGCTAAATTAAAATCATAAATAACTGGAATACCTCAAATTAAATTGAATGGAGATGTCAATTCTAACATGGACAATATTCATAAGCCAATTGGGAAACATAAATCAAACACAAATAAAAGCTTCAGAGTAAACAAAAATAGAAGAGAAACATAAATTATTGAACCTGGTATGAAGAAACAATCCTAATCCTAATAGAAATCCTAATCCTAAATCCTAAGAGAGAGGAGAGAACCTCTCTCTCTAAAAACTACATCTAAAACCTAAAATTGTGAGTAATGAATGAATGATCTGATTCTGCTCCACTCCCAGCCTCTAATTTGTGTTTTCTGGGCCGAGAACTGGGTCAAAAATAGCCCAGAAGTCACTCCCAACATTTTCTGGTCCGTACAGGTCGCGGCAAAGTGACGCGGAGGCGTCGTCCACGCGTTTGCGTGGATTGAAGTTCGCAGATGCGCCGCGGGCGTGTCATCCACGCGTTTGTGTCGCTTAACTTCGGGGCAGCTATGACAAATTATATATTGTTGTGAAGCCCCGAATGTTAGCTTTTCAACGCAACTGGAACCGCATCATTTGGACCTCTGTAGATCAAGTTATGACCGTTTGAGTGTGAAGAGGTCAGGCTGGACAGCTTAGCAGTTTCTTCAACTTCTTTTATTCCTTCCACTTTTGCATGCTTCCTTTCCATCCCTTGAGCCATTCATGCCCTGTAATCCCTGAAATTACTTAACACACATATCAAGGCATCGAATGATAACAAGAGAGGATTTAAATAAAAGAAAATAAAAGGCAAAGAAGCATGTTTTCAATCATAGCACAAAATCAGGAAGGAGAATGTAAAACATGCAAATCATATGAATAAGTCGGCAAAGGCTTGATAAAAACCACTCAATTGAGCTCAAGATAAACCATAAAATAGTGGTTCATCAAGAGGCCAGAACCAAACTCTAAGTTCGGTGTTGGGAGGCCCCAACCATGCTTTGAATATCTGTGAGACTCCATGAGTGCCTACTGTCAAGCTATTGACATTAAAGAAGCGCTTATTGGGAGGAAACTCAATTTTTTATTTATCTATATTATTTTATATTTTCTTTAATTTGATGATCATGTGGAGTCATAAAAACAACTGCAAAAATCAAATCAAATTCAAAAATAGTATTAAAAATAGCACACCCTGGAGGATAAACTTACTGTCGTTTAAACGCCAGTAAGGGTAGCAGGATGGGCGTTAAACGCCCAGTATGGCACTATTCTGGGCGTTTAATGCCAGAAATGGGCACCGGAATGGTGTTTAACGCCAGAACAGAGCACCAAGTTGGCGTTAAATGCCAGAAATAAGCAACAGCTTGGCGTTAAACGCCAGAAAAGGTATAAAAGCTGGCGTTTAACGCCAGAAACAGGCAGCAGTCTGGCGTTAAATGCCAGAATTGCACTCTAAGGGCATTTTTGCACGCCTAATTAGAGCAGGGATGAGAAGTCCTTAACCCCTCAGGATCTATGGACCCCATAGGATCCCACCTACCCCACCTCTCTCTCTCCCCCTCACACATCCCTATAACACTCTCCCAAAAACCCCCTACCTTCAAATTCCAAACCCTTTCCCTCCCTAACCCAACCCCTAATACACGAACCCTACCCTCTCTTTCCACTCTTATATAAACACCTCATCACTCCTTCATTTTCACACATCTTATACACTTTTCCCCTACTTGGCCAAACCACTGAACCCTCCATCTCCTCCATTTCTTCTTCTTCTCCGCCCTTCTTTCTTCCTTTGCTCAAGGACAAGCAAACATTTTAAGTTTGGTGTGGTAAAATCGTTGCTTTTTATTTTTTCATAACCATTTATGGCACCTAAGGCCGGAGAAACCTCTAGAAAGAAGAAAGGGAAGGCAAAAGCTTCCACCTCCGAGTAATGGGAGATGGAGATATTCATCTCAAAGGTCCATCAAGACCACTTCTATAAAGTTGTGGCCAAGAAAAAGGTGATCCCTATGCAATTCAGCTGGAATTGTCATAGAGGAAGACATCCTCATTGAAGAGGACAAGCCCATCACCAAAAAGAGGATGGAGCAAACAAGAGAGCCCACTCATGGACCTCAACAAGAGCATTAGGAGATTCCTCATCAAACAATCCCTGAGATGCCTCAAGGGATGCATTTTCCTTCACACAACTATTAGGAGCAACTCAACACCTCTTTGGAAGGCTTAAGTTACAACAATGACTAACTAAGGGTGGAGCACCAAGAGCACTCCATCATTCTCCATGAGATTAGAGAAGATCAAAAAGCTATGAGGGAGGAGCAACAAAGGCAAGGAAGAGACATAGAGGAACTCAGGCGTTCCATTGGATCTTCAAGAATAAGAACTACCCGCCATCACTAAGGTGGAGCTGTTCTTTGATTTCCTTGTTCTTATTTTTCTGTTTTTTGTGATGCTTTATGTTTGTCTATGTTTGTGTCTTTATTACATGATCATTAGTGTCTAGTGTCTATGTCTTAAAGCTATGAATAATTCCATGAATCATTCACCTTTCCTAAATGAAAAATGTGCCTAATTACAAAAGAACAATAAGTACTTAGATTTCAAATTTTATCTTGAAATTAGTTTAATTATTTCGATGTGGCGGCAATACTTTTTGTTTTTCTGAATGAATGCTTGAACAGTGCATATTTTTTATAGTAAAGTTTATGAATGTTAAAATTGTTGGCTCTTGAAAGAATGATGAACAAAGAGAAATGTTAGTGATAATCTGAAAAATCATGAAATTGATTCTTGAAGTAAGAAAAAGCAGTGAAAAAAAAGAAAAAGTGGCGAAAAAATGGCGAAAAAAAGAGAGAAAAAGAAAGAAAAAGAAAAAGCCAATAGCCCTTTAAACCAAAAGGCAAGGGTAAAGAGGATCCAAGGCTTTGAGCATTAATGGATAGGAGGGCCCAAGGAATAAAATCTAGGCCTAAGCGGCTAAATCAAGCTGTCCCTAACCATGTGCTTGTGTCATGAAGGTCCAAGTGAAAAGCTTGAGACTGAGTGGTTAAAGTCGTGATCCAAAGCAAAAGAGTGTGCTTAAGAACTCTGGAAACCTCTAACTGGGGACTTTAGCAAAGCTGAGTCACAATCTGAAAAGGTTCACCAGTTATGTGTCAGTGGCATTTATGTATCCGGTGGTAATACTGGAAAACAAAGTGCTTAGGGTCACGGCCAACACTCATAAAGTAGCTGTGTTCAAGAATCAACATACTGAATTAGGAGAATCAATAACACTATCTAAAATTCTGAGTTCCTATATATGCCAATCATTCTGAATTTCAAAGGATAAAGTGAGATGCCAAAACTGTTCAGAAGCAAAAAGCTACTAGCCCTGCTCATCTAATTGGGACTAAGTTTCATTTTTTATTCTATTTTGTTTTCAGTTGCTTGGGGACAAGCAACAATTTAAGTTTGGTGTTGTGATGAGCGGATAATTTATATGCTTTTTGGCATTGTTTTTAGATTGTTTTTAGTAGGATATAGCTACTTTTTAGTATATTTTTATTAGTTTTTAAGCAAAATTTACATTTCTGGACTTTTCTATGAGTTTGTGTATTTTTCTATGATTTCAGGTATTTTCTGGCTGAAATTGAGGGACCTGAGCAAAAATCTGATTCAGAGGCTGAAAAAGGACTGCTGATGCTGTTGGATTCTGACCTCCCTGCACTCGAAATGGATTTTTTGGAGCTACAGAAATCCAAATAGCGCGCTCTTAATTGCGTTGGAAAGTAGACATCCTGGGCTTTCCAGAAATATATAATAGTCCATACTTTTCTCGGGTTTTGATGACGCAAACTTGCATTCAAACGCCAACTTCCTGCCCTATTCTGGCGTTAAATGCCAGAAATAGGATAGAAGCTGCAGTTAAACGCCCATACTGGCATAAAAACTGGTGTTTAACTCCAAAAAAAGTCTCTACACATGAAAGCTTCAATGCTCAGTCCAAGCACACACCAAGTGGTCCCGGAAGTGGATTTCTGCATAATTTACTCATCTCTGTAAACTTTAGTTACTAGTTCAATATAAATAGGACTTTTTACTATTATATTTTCATCTTTGGACGTTTAGTCCTTAGACCTTGGTCTTGGTTATTCTGGTTCCCCTTCTGGAGCCGAAGCCAATGAACACCATTATCACTTATGTATTTTTAACGGTGGAGTTTCTACACACCATATATTAAGGTGTGGAGTTCTGCTGTTCCTCATGAATTAATGCAAAGTACTATTGTTCTTCTATTCAATTCAAGCTTATTCTTATTCTAAGATATTCACTCGCACTTCAACCTGATGAATGTGATGATCCGTGACACTCATCATCATTCTCCCTTATGAACGCATGCCTGACAACCACTTCCATTCTACATGCTATGGCTTGAGTGTGTATCTCTTGGCCTCCTAGTTCACGATGCATGGTTGCCTCTCCTGACAACAGAGCTTCCATTCTGTGAGATCAGAATCTTCGTGGTATAAGCTAGAATCAATTGGCAGCATTCTTGAGATCCAGAAAGTCTAAACCTTGCCTGACAACCACTTCCATTCTACATGCTATGGCTTGAGTGTGTATCTCTTGGCCTCCTAGTTCACGATGCATGGTTGCCTCTCCTGACAACAGAGCTTCCATTCTGTGAGATCAGAATCTTCATGGTATAAGCTAGAATCAATTGGCAGCATTCTTGAGATCCAGAAAGTCTAAACCTTGTCTGTGGTATTTCGAGTAGGATCTGGGATGGGATGACTGTGATGAGTTTCAAACTCATGACTGTTGGGCGTAGTGACAGATGCAAAAGGATCATTGGATCTTATTCCGACACAAGTGAGAACCGACAGATGATTAGCCCTACGTAAACTCATAGTTGGACTATTTTCACTGAGAGGACGGGAGGTAGCCATTGACAACGGTGATCCCCAACATACAGCTTGCCATGGAAAGGAGTATGAATGATTGAATGAAGACAGTAGGAAAGCAGAGATTCAGATGGAATAACGCATCTCCATACGCTTATCTGAAATTCCCACCAATGAATTACATAAGTATCTCTATCTTTATTTTATGTTTATTTATCTTTTAATTATCAAAACTCTATAACCATTTGAATCTGCCTGACTAAGATCTACAAGATGACCATAGCTTGCTTCAAGCCGACAATATCCGTGGGATCGACCCTTACTCACGTAAGGTTTATTACTTGGACGACCCAGTGCACTTGCTGGTTAGTTGAGCGAAGTTGTGAAAAAGAGTTGAGATTACAATTGTGCGTACCAAGTTGTTGGCGCCATTGAGATCACAATTTTGTGCACCAGTAAGAAAACTCTAAACCCTTGTGGTTTGCCCAATTTCGTATACCCTAGTGCTAATTTAGTGAATTGTAGGAATTAGATTGAATTTATGTTAAATTGGAGTTTGAATTGGTGAATTGGAGCTCTTGGAACTGAATTGGTGAATTTCGTATACCCTTGGTGGCTTGAATCATTGGAATTGATTGGGGATCTTGAAGCTTGAATTTTGGTGGTTTTGAGCTTAGGGAGAAATCTGCCAAGTTATGGTTTTGGTTTCTCATAGTTAAGATATAATGTGTTGTGAAAACTAAGGCTAGTTGACCACAGGATAAGATGAATATACGAATTATTATGTTTAGTGAATAATGATGATAATTGTTGAATTTGATGTAAATGGGTGTTGAGTTGGTTGGTTAGATTGATTAGTTATGACATGAACATGAAATGTAGATTTTTTGTGTTTAATGTTGAAATTGTGAAAATTGTGATTGTAAAAGTTGATTAGATTAGAGGTTTGGGATGTGGTATGTTGTGGAATGAATGGATGGTGAATGAATATGGTTGGAACATGTTTGGTGTTGTTTTGGTTAGGAAATAAGGGTTTTGGAATTGAGAATTTGGAAAACTTGTGGGTAATTTTTGGTAAAGCTTGATTTTTAACCAACTTCAGCAGTCTATAACTTGAGCCTCAGATTTATGTTTTGAATGAAATTTATTTCAAATTAAAGATAATTTTAATATCTTTGAAACTGTATAAATTTTATGGAAATCGGAGTTTTGTAGAGAAAGTTATGGACGTCGGAAGTTAGGTGCAGAAAAATGATTTTATGGACTTAACAGCTTTTTACGTATTCTACATAGCTCGCATACGCGAACACTCTCATGACGTGGACATTGGGCTCTGCCCAGAGGTTCCACGTATGTGGAGGGGTGACGCATATGTGGGATGAGCATTTTCAAAGCCGCGTACGTGACCATATGGCATGCGACGCGGGGAAAGCTTGCTGTTTGAGAAGCTTGCATACGCGGACCAGTGACGCGTTTACAAGACAGTCCAAATTTGCACTTCCGTGTACGCTGGCAGAGTGATGCATACGCGGAACTCCTATTTTGTGAAAGGTGAATTTTTGATGTTTTGAACCATTCCTCTAACTTTCCAAACCTCTGTAATTGGTTTTAAGGTATGATAGCTAGAGTTTAAGCTTTAGGACGAATAAGGGTATACTCGATAAGATAAAAGAGGTAGTTTCTGTTTAATGTTTATAGCTGGTGACTTAGGATTACAAAATACTATGGGGTAGGTTAACTAGGGTGGTTTAGTGAGTTTTTCACTGATTAAAGAAAAGATACCAGAGTGTTGAGGAGATAGGTTGCATAAACATATATGTATTTCTAATATTATAAAACTGGTTAAAGAAAGGAATAAATGTTTCATCTGAGCACTCTTTCTTGAAAGTGCGACCCAAGAAGATCGTGGAAGGTGAGATCCCCTTTTTTGTTCCTCCCGCTATTGTAAAATCGCTCCCAACAAGATGGTGGGAGGTTAGGGACCCCTCTTTTGTTCCTCATGGGCATATTAGAACATACATCCTGGGTAGACGCAAGGGTTGTGGTTCGCCCCATGGTGCACGAATTAGGATTTCGCACAACTTAACTGGAAAGTGCACCAGGTCATCCAAGTAATATCTCAGGTGAGTGAGGGTCGATCCCACGAGGATTGTTGGACTGAGCAAGCAATGGTTGTCTGGTTGGACTTAGTCAGGCAAATCAGAAAAGGTTTGTTGAGTCAATTCACATAAGATAGTAAACAAGAAAGTAAAGAAGGCAAATAAATAGTTTGGTGTGAAAGCAGTGTGAGAAAACAGTTAAGGTATCGGAGATGTTTATTTTTTCGGATTAAAATATCTTACCAAATATTTTAACAATGAATGATTCATTCAATGGTAAACTGTAAATGTCCAACCCTAATCTCTTAGTGATTTATCCTTCTCTAACCTTCATCAACCGCCACCCTCGTGGTCACTTAATTTCGATTAGAGGGTGAAGTTCAGAAAACTAGTTTAACGCCATGAAAATCCTAATTACCTAAGACTAACAAGATTATATGTCACATATTCAAATTAGTTCATGCAATTGGCGATTTAAGAAGAATTTGTTTTCAAGCTATAGTTCAAGTGAGATAACTCTCTCGAGAATCACAAGAACTCATGTAGAAAAGGGTCATACTCTCGTTCTACCGAGTTCATAAGATTAAGAACGAAAACAATCCTTAAAATTGAATAAAACATTAATTAAAATAGAAGAATAATAGTTCTAATCCATGGAAATAAACAGAACTCCTAACCTTAACCAAGAGATTTAGTTGCTCATGACTTACAAAGAATAAACAAAGTTCTTCCAAAGGTATGCCGTCTAATGATACGTGATGCCCTAGAAAGGGTGCATCTTATTCCTTAAATATTGACCTAATTTAAGAAGGAAATAAAATAAAATAATAAATTCTAAACATAAAAGATATTGTTTGTAATTAAAAATTACAAAAAGAAAATAAAATAAAACTAAGAAGTGCTAAGTCCACTTGGAGGCCCACCTCAGTGTAGATTTGAGCAACTGCTGGCGTTTAACACCAATTTGGATGTTAAACGCCCTAAGGGGAGTGCAACCCGTGCAAGCTGAGATCCCTTGCTGGCGCTAAACAGGGTGCTGCAGCTTTCTTCTTTTTTGCTCCAAACTCTGCCAAATTGCTCCGAATTTTACCTGAAATTATAAAAATACTAAAACAACTCAAATTAGCATCCAAATGGGATTTTTTCACTAAAAGCAAGAAAAACTAAATAAAATCTAACCAAAAATAACTAAAAAATGCTAGTAAAAAGGGTATAAGATGCTCTACAACACCAAACTTAAATTGTTGCTTGTCCTCAAGCAACCAAAATAATATAGGACAAAGAAGAGAAGATGCTTAAGACTTTGAGTTATCATTTAAGCTTAGGCCTAGTCACTGAATGGGGCTAGTGATGCTCTAATTCTGAATAGCTTCGGCATTTCACCATCCTTTGAAGCTCAGACATATTGGCATCCTTCAGAACCAGAACTCGGATGATATTATAGATTCTCTTCTTTAGGCTCTAATTGATTCTTGAACACAACTTTTTCTTTCTTTTCACTGGTGCTTTGCACCTTGAGCCTAGCCATGACTCTAAGTGTTTTGTCTTCAAGCTTAACTTAAAACAAGAACACCACAAGTACTTAACTGTGGAACTCCTTGAATTCTAATTTTTCTTTCTATTTTTCCCAAACAGTGGTGCTCATAGCCTCAGGCATACTTTGTAACAGCAATTGGTCACAACTTTAAGTGTTCAGTCTCAAGGGTTACTTGACACTTTCACACCACAAGCATATGGTTAGGAAAAACCACTCTTTTGAGCTTGACCCTCATAACTATTGATGCTCAAAGCCTTGGACCTTTTTCTTTTGATTTTTCTTTTTATTTCTTTTTTTCTATTTGTTTTGCTTCAAGAATTAATCTTCTTCTTATTTCAGAGAATCTATAATACTTCTCTAAGTTCCTGTTCTTCAAGCACCAAAATTCTCAACTCCAATATCAAATATGCACTATTTAACCCATACATTCAGAAATAGAGATAAAGCCACAACATCAAAGTAATCAGAACAATTCATAATATATAACTCAAATCTCATGCATTTTACTACTTATTTTTCTTTTAAATTTGTGTTTTTTAAGCTTAGTGAGCAATACATGAGGCATCTTTCAAAATAAATATAAAATAACAAAATAGAGAACTAAACTAGAAAACAAGGACATCCTACTAGTGATCATGCAAAAGCTAGAACAGAAAATAGGAAATAAGCTAAAAATACTGGAAAAACAGAAGATAAGATAAGGAAAGGTGTAATGAAACTCAACCACCTCAGTCATAGTGGTTGCTGCTCCCTCCTCAGGCTGTGCTCTTCTATGATTTACCTCCTTTTGGTTTCATTGATGATAATATAAACTGAGAGCTCGCTCTGCAATGCCAAACTTAAAAGTTTGCTTGTCTTTAAGCAAAGAAAACTGAAAACGAGAAGGGACATGAAGAGCACATGGATGAGTAAAATTAATACAAAAGAGATAAGAGTGATAGAAGGGAAAAAATTAAAATTTAAAACTTTTTTTTTGGTGTTTAATGCCCGATAGAAGGGAAAAATTAAAATTTAAAACTTTTTTGGCGTTTAACGCCAGGAATGGGCGTTAAACGCCCTAGGGGGAGCAAAAAGTAGTGCTAGAACGCCCCCTTTTGGGTGTTAAACACCCATACTCCCTTGGTGCTCTTTTAGCGTTAAACACCAGGACTGCTTGCCTCTTCTCTGGCATTAAATGTCCAGCCTGGCATTTAGCGCCAGAACCTTCTTGCTCCAAAGCGTTCTGTTCTTCCTTCTAAGTCCTCCTATCCCTGTTCTAAGCACTGTGCATGATCACAAACTAGATTAAACCTAGAAAAACTATGAAAATCAATGAAAAATAAAATAAAAATCTAACTGAAATTAAACTGAAATAAAATAGACATAAAATTAAGGATATTTATGGTTGGGTTGCCTCTTAACAAGCACTTCTTTACCGTCACTAGCTTGACGGTCAGCTCCTCTAAGGAGGGTCATAGGGGCTCAGGTCTTCACCTCTCATTGTAAACTTCTTCCCTGTGCTATCATGGATCAGCTCAATATACTCAAGGGACAGGATCTTGTTCACGGTGTGTGGTATGACTAGCCTTCTAGTGAACACCACCTTCATGCCAGGTGAGAAGTCCTCAGTAGAAATTTTCTTGTTTCTCCAACCTCTAGGCACCTTCTTCTTAGGAACTCCCTCCTTGGTAGTTAGTGCGCACCCAACACTAAACTTAGGTTTGATGTCAGGGGGAATAGTATTGGTTCCAATCAAGGGAGGAAGCTTAAATTCTGAATTCTGTATGCAAGTACCTCCTTTGTCAAAAAGGGGAAGTGGTTTAAAAGCCATGAACACCATGTAATCCTCATGTATTCTCAGTACCAGTTCACCTCTCTCAAGATCTATTACGACTCTTCCAGTGTCTAGGAATGGTCCTCCTAGGATGATAGAGTCATTTGCATCCTCTCCCATATCAAGTATCACAAAATCTGTAGGGAGAAATAGCTTTCCAACCTTGACAAGTACGTTCTCCATTAGTCTATATGCTTGTTTCAGAGACTTGTTAACTAATTGCAGGGTTATCCCTATTGCCTGTGTCTCTTGGATGCCCAACTTCCTTATCACAGACAAAGGCATCAGATTTATACTTGAACCAAGATCACATAGTGCTTTCTCAAAAATGATAGCCCCAATGGTACAGGAAATCAGAAAGCTTCCAGGATCTGACATCTTCTTAGGTAGCTTCCTCTGAATCAGTGCGCTGCATTCCTTGGTCAAGACCACAATTTTATCTCCCTTTAAGGCCTTCTTCTTAGAGAGTAGGCATTTCATGAAGGCCATATAGGGAGGCATCTTTTCCAACGCCTTAGCAAAAGGAATATTGATGTGTAACCTTTTAAAAATTTTCAAGAACTGAGTAAATTGCTCATCCTTGGTCTCCTCTTGAAGCTTCTGAATTTGTGGTACTTCAGGCTCCTGCGCCACCAATAGGACATGTAACAATGTGCTTCTAGCCTTTTCTTGTGCATTCTCTTCCGTTAGTTTCTTAGCAACATGCACCTCCTTAGGCTTGGCCTCTTTGGCCATGATGAGGGCCTTATACTCTTTTTTTGGATTAGGCACTGTGTCACTGGGAAGAGTGACAGGTCTCTCAGGTATTCACTTTTCTATCTGGTCTATTCTCATCTCCAGATTTCTAAAAGAGGCTTGGGCTTTCTGTATAAAGATTTGTTGGCTTTGTGCGAGTTCTGCAACAATGGATGCTAATTCAGGGGTACTCTAAGGTTGAGGAGGCTGAGAAGGACGGTTGTTGAATTAATACTGATTGAAACCATCCTGAGAATTGCTGGCATAATTTGGTTGCTGTCTCTGAGCTTGCTCTCTCCACCCAAAGCTTGAGTAATTCCTCTACCGTTGATTAAAAATGTGAGAATAAGGAGTGTCATAGGAGTTTCTGGAGGAATTTCCCATGTAAGTAACCTACTCAGGTGTACACTGGCCAATTGGCCATAGTTATAAGGCTTACCTTGAGGGAAGCCACCACTAATGTCATAAAGAGCATCTAGAGGAGCACTATGAGCTTTAGCAATTGAGCTCTGCATGCTACTCAATTCGTGAGGGATAAGATTCATCTATTGAGATAGGAGTTTGTTCTGAGCAAGAATTGCATCCACAACATCCACTTCCATAATGCCTTCCTGTTTCTTTTCACACATAAACAGAAAACAAAGAAAAGGGAAATCTCTATGTTATAGTGTAAAGAATTCCCAGTGAGGTATCCTATGTAAAAAAAAGAAATAAAATAAAATAAAGCAAACAACTGAACTGAAAATTTTGAAAACACAAAAAAAAAGATCGAAAATTTTGAAAACTAAAAGGGGAAAAACACTACTATTTTTGAAAAATAAAAAGGAAAAACACTAAAGGGAAACCAAACTTAAAATAAAAAATTAAGGGAAAATAAATAGATCAAAATTCAAAAATTAAGGAAAAATAAATAAAATTTAAAAATAAAAAATTAAAAGAAAAAGGAAATAAGCAAGACTAATAAAAAATACCTAATCTAAGCAACTAGACAACTAGAAGTTGTCAATCACAAACAATCCCCGACAACGGCGCCAAAAACTTAGTGCGCAAATTAGGATTTCATGCAGCTTAATCCGCAAGTGCACTGGGTCATCCAAGTAATACCTCAGGTGAGTAAGGATTGATCTCACGAGAATTGTCAGACTGAGCAAGCAATGGTTGTCTGGTTGGACTTAGTCAGGCAAATCAGAAAAGGGTTGGTGATTCAATTCGCATAAGACAGTAAATAAGAAATTAAAGAAGGCAAAATAAACAGTTTGGTGTGAAAGCAGTGTGAGAAAATAGTTAAGGTCTCGAAGATGTTTATTTTTTCGGATTAAAATATCTTACCAACTATTTTAACAATGAATGATTCATTCATTGGCAAACTTTAAATATCTAAACCCTGATCTCTTAATGATTTAGCCTCCTCTAACCTTCATCAACCGCCACTCTTGTGGTCACTTAATTCCGATTAGAGGGTGAAGTTCAAAAAACTAGTTTAGCGCCACGAAAATCCTAATTTACCCAAGACTAACAGGATTATAAGTCACATATACAAATTAGTTAATGCAATTAGCGATTTAAGAGGAATTTGTTTTCAAGTTGTAGTTCAAGCGAGATAACTCTCTCGAGAATCACAAGAACTCATGTAGAAAAGGGCCATACTCTCGTTCCACCCAGTTCATAAGATTAAGAACAAAAATAATCCTTAGAATTGAATCAAACATTAGGAAGTAAGACTTTTATAAACTCCACAGCCTGTGACTAGTTCCTTTTGTATATCACATTTATGTTTTACTTTGTTTATTTATTAGCTGCTACCTTGTATCTTGGGGTCTTAACGCAAGGTTGTATATTTATATGTTCTATTCTTATCTTGCCTACCTGTTTAGTTATCGTGTGTGAACTCTTCGCGCTTTGTAATTCTGCTTAATGCAATTTTGAGCTTATATTCCTTCATCGGACTTCTAGTATTATAATTTCTTTCCATATATACTATTGTATGAGCTTTAAAACTGTCGTGACATTTTTTGTCCTTTGCTTTACGGCTAGAGGTAAGACTTAGGGTGATAGGGTTGTATATTTCTCACCTCCATCCACACCATCATCCTCCAAGGAATCCAAAACTACATCATCCAACTCTCTTCAAAATCAATATCCAATTGTCAAATATATTCATCACATAGTTATTCAACTTCAAATACATCATCTCCCTTTTAGTCCCTCTTCCTCTGAAATTAAATCTTCACGATACATTTCTTCATTCTCTGCTCCACATACTCAAAATGGTAAATAAACTCCCTACAATCATAATAATGAAGCCCATCCTCTGTGTCTATGGTATCAACTATACCCATGCCATCCACTTCCTTAACAATTTCATTACGCATGTAAGAAAAAATCTAAAGTATCGAATTAAAGAGAGAAAATAGATACATTCAAAATCACAAATAAATCTCATGCTTGAATAACTAAATGATGTAATCACAACATTCTGAAAAAAAAATTACCTTATTAGACATAGAAGAAACGTATATAAGCAACCAAGTTGAGGAAACATTGATAAATTCTATGTCATATAATATGACATAACTAAGCAATTTGAAATAAAAATTAGAGTTTAAATTTTTCAAAAATAACATAAATAATAACGTAACTATAAATTCAAAAGTAGCATAATGTAAAACCCTACTACACAGAGCTTTATGCCTAGGACGTAAATAAGAGGTGGTGAGGTGCTACAACATCTAAAAATAAAAATAATTATATAATATAGTTAGAAGAAGTTATAACTAATAGCCTTCAAAAAGGGAGCTAAACAAAAGCGTAACAGAAATCACATCGCAATCGAATGGTTAAGCTTAAAAAGGATATGCAAGATTGAAAAGAAGGATAAATTATGTTATATATATATATATATATATATATATATATATATATATATATATATATATATATATAGAGAGAGAGAGAGAGAGAGAGAAAGAGAGAGAGAGAGAGTATATATAACCTAAAAACAGCCCAAGAGACATGATACATACACCTGTTTCTCCAAGTCGACCTCTAGGAGGGACAAAACATAAAATATAAATAGAGGAGAATCTATATACATATATAAAGCATAAAACAAAATACAGTAATCCCAAAATAACCAGCTTTGCTTGCAAAGAAAACTTCAGACGCTCACCGAGGTGCCTCTTGACCTGCATCTGAAAAATAACAATATATGTTTGGAAAGAGAACCAGGAGTTCTCAGTATGGTAAATATGCCAGCATACATAATGTATAAGGTCTCGAAAAAGCCAGAGGCAATCCTAGAATTCCGACAATCAGATTTAAAACTTAGAATTATAAATTGAACCAGAAATTAGGTAAACTATCTAAGGTACTCAGGTTCTAATCCAAATATAACCTAACACTTCAATCTCACTCTCCTCCAACCCTCCGAATCATTGGTGGAACAATCCTCGTCATACTTCCACCACACGAGGGATCTCTTAGTTGTAGAGATATACAATACAGACAAGAAAAACACAAATAGGATGCAACTATAGCAAATAGCTCAGATAGCAATTAATAACAGTTAAATAGTTAGACAAACAAAAATAAATTCCAAACTCAAACAAAATAATACAAATGCACATGATGCATGCCTATCCTACTGGCCATGAGATCACATGTCGGTTAAACTGCCAGAATCTGACACACCCGATAGCTTACCCGGATATGGTCTGTAGGTTGCACATCCCCAGGAGAATCATAAACGAAGGAAAGTGCTTTTTCACCTTCTCCTGGAGGTATCACGAAGGAGTGTGTGTAAAACCCGGTTAATTAATGGCTAATTAACCCATAAATGAGAATTTATTCTAGAAAGCTCTAAATGTGATTTTTATGGCTAAATATAATAGAGGAGACTGAGACGAGAATTTTGGTACCAATTTTATAGAATTCGGACCAAGATTGGACCGAACGGGCCAAACCGGGCCAACCGGACCCAAAGTGGGCCCTTGGCCCAACATAACTAAACCCTAAAACCCTAGTTTTCAGCACTCTCTCTCCTCACACAACACTCACACACGCTGAAAAAGAGAGGAGATGGGGGAAGAACACTCTCTCAAACTTCTATCTCTCACTTGATCTTCAAACCACCATAACTTTTGATCTAGAGCTCCGATTGCTGCACCGTTTGTGGCCACGTGTTCACCGCGAAGAGCTCTACAAAACCCATACAATCAATCTTGAGGTAAGCCACATTTTTCTCTTCGAATTTCCAGCCTTGTTTTCGAGTTTCATGAGCAAAAATGTTGAGATTTTGGGCTCTTTGATGTTATAGGACCTAACTCTCTTGAAGGAGAAGGTTAATCTTGTCTCCTTGGACCTTGGGTGTGGTAAGATTCTCAACCCTAGTGTAATTTGTGGTTCTATGATGTTTGGGTTTTGAGATGTTGTGTATGGGTATGATGGTTGTGGCTTAGGTTGTGTATATGTGAAATTTGGAGCTTGATTGGTGATATTAAAAAGCTTGAAAAGGGTTTGGTGGTGAAAAATCTGTTCTTGGAGGTGTTGAGGCCTTGAGAGCTTGAGGAAAAAGTGGTTTGGAAGTGCTCCGGTTGAGCCTGGAAAATCGGCTAAGGTATGGTTTCGGTTTTTCGTATCTAATATGTAATGTGGTAGGAAATACTTAGGCTAGAGGCCCTAAGATAGGCATTGAATTGTTGGTGTTGTTGAATGGTTGATATATATGATGTGGTCATATATGTGATGATGATTATTGATGCCTTAATGGTATGATGTATGAGAAATATGCATGTTGTGATATATGCTTGATGATTGGTTATGGTTGAATTATGGGTTGAACCATGTTGATGGTGGGTATGATATTGATTGTGTACAATGATGATTTATTGGAATTGGTGTTGTTGAAAATTGGCATGAGGAAGAGTATATGACATATCAATGTGTTTGAGTTTGAGCCACTTGGGGTGAAGTGGGTTAAAATGATGGGATAGTGATTTTGTAAATTGTGGTAATATGTCAATGTGTGAGTTGAGGAGGCTTGATGTTGAATTTGATATATTTTGATTGATTTCAAAGAGAATGGATGAAATTGGCATGTTTTGATTGATTTTGAAAAGAGTTGAAAATGGTTTGTTTTGAAAATGGCACTTTGTGGTTTTGTATGAAAATATAGTTTTTGGGCATACTTTGACGGGACATAACTTGGACTACGGATCTTTGTTTTGTGCCAAATTTGTTTAGAAATGAAATTGGATCTGGGATGTCCATGCCATTCGAAGAACGGGTGAAAAACGATTTAAAATGAGAAAGTTATGTCCGTCGGAAGATTGGGGTTGAATCTGTGAATTCTGCAGTTTTTAACTTAGAAAATTTTTAGCAGAATGACCCCCCCCCCCCGCGCGTAGGCGCACTTGGCACGTATGCGCCGTTCTTCCAGAAAGCGCCATCCACGCGTGCGCGTGGTGTGCGCGGGTGCGCCGATGTGCTGCACCCAATGCCCAGCCATTTTCCAGAGGGTTGTGCCTGAACTGTGCCAGTTTTGTGCCTGGGGCCCGAGAGTACCCACGCGTACGCGTGGCTGATGCGTGCGCGTCGATTGGCTAATTTTCAATCCATGCGTTAGCGTGCATGACGCATACGCGTCGATGAGTTTTGGTGGCCATCCACGTGTGCGCGTGGAGTGCGCGTATGCGTGGACCTATTTTCATCCCAAAGTTGATTTTTGAGTTTTAAAAGCCAAATCTCATACTTCTAAGCCTCCGATCTCACCACTTATGTCTTAAATAATTATGATATGCCTAGCAATGGGAAAAGGAGCTAGGGGACGCGGTAACTTGCGAGTGAAGCAAGGGAAAAATGAATGATCAATGAGGATCAAGCATGATTATGTGAGAGGCGGAGGATAGTGGTGAAAGTGCTTGTTATGCCATGGGCCGAAGGGTCGTAATTGTTAATGAAATGGCTGGTTATGGATTTAACCGTGAGCCGGATGGCTAGATTATTGCCGTGTTACGGCGGAGCCATGATTATGGCTAGTAGAAATGAATATATGCTGTTGAATGAATTGTGAATGTTGCACTTCCATTATCGGAGATGAGAGTTTCCCTGGGGGAAAGCAGTGGCTAGCCACCACGTGCTCCAGGTTGAGACTTGAAGCTCTTTTGACCCTATGTCGTCAGGGTGGCCGGGCACTGTGAAAGCCCCGGATGAGCTTACCCCCATAAATATTCACCAGTGAGGGTGATGGATATGGATCATGATTATGATCAAGTTTATATTGAGTATAACTCGAGTTGGGGAGACACGACAGAGGGACAGTCCAACGGTTAGCTGCCAGGACTTGTCGGGTTGGCTCTATAACCGACAGATAATATCATCAGCCACTAGGGACAGGCATTCATCATATGCATACTATATGAATTGTTTGAGATTGCCTATTTGACTGCATATTACTTGCTAATTGTCTAAATGCCTTAATTGTTTCTATTTGTATATTTCTTGTTTGATATAACTGTGTTTGCTATATTATACTTCTGCTGGTGGTTGGGAGGCCTGAAGGAATTGGAAAGGGAAGTATTAGTTAGACTGAAGGATCTTTAGTCAGATGCCCTTTATGGTTTAGCTTGTTTATAAGCTTTGATATTATCTGGAGGAAGTTCTAGGATTGCCTTTGGCTTTTCTCTATTATTATGTATTATATATGTGGAAGTTGTTACCATGTTGGGGACCTCTGGTTCTCACCCATGCGGATTTTGTGGTTTTCAGATGCAGGACGTGAGGTTTCTCGCTAAGGCCTGCTAGAGACTTCTGGATTAGCGAAGATCCTTTGTTCTTGGGGACTCTGTTTTAGTTTATATGTTTTGCTTAGATACTTTTATCTCCATTAAATAATACAAACTGTGATTACTCCTCTTATGGGAGATTTTGGAGATTAGGTTTCTGTATTTGTGTCCCTTTGGGTTTCCTTTGGGGTTTTCCTTATTTTATCATATGTATATATTGCTATGCTCGGACCGGTTATCTTCGCAATCGGATTTTAAGTCTTGATATTCCTGTTTTTGACACTCCTTTGTATATATATATAATCTCGCGTTGGTTATCCTTGTTCGTTACGTTACCGATCGGAGTGTTGCGCTTTCGAGTCGCGATTTTTTTGTTTACCCTTTTTCTATAAAGGCTCCTAGTTATAATCAATCATTCATACTACTATACGTACTAAATTTTTATTTTAGAGGTCGTAATACCTTGCCATCTCTGAATTATGACTTAAGCATAAGACTCGGTATGGTAGGGTGTTACAGTGTGTCTTTTCACCTTGCAACCAGAGAAAAATATGGGAGAACAATACCAAAGAGAGTGCCTTTCCACCTTCCCTACACCCACATCACAACAAGAGAGTCAATCATTCATCCTCAACTTGCTAACCTCGTGAGCGGGAAGAAACCTCCGACCTCATCGCAAATAGGATAAAATAATCATCCCTACGACAATGCACTAAGCAAGCAAGACTATGTCACTGTCCTTGTCAGGCAATCAATAAACTTTAAATTCACAGTCACCAATCATACTTCATCATTTTCATTAGAATCATTCATCATAGTTTTGCATACATCATACAATCACAATTCATTATCATCCTCACCATCTTTATCAATCCCTCTCTCCTTAAGCGTTACTATTATCTCAATGCTTAGTGATTCTCTCTGCCATTCTTCCTCAATATCTCCTTAACTTATTTGACATATTCCAATGCTTAAAACCTTGCTATCAGACCCTTAACGAGTATTAAAAAGGTTTAGAAAATCAGAGGAATGGTTGATAATTCAAAATGGTGAATTTTTATCGAAACAGTGGTTTCATAGGTTTATAGGCTTGCCAAAAAGGTCAAACAGGAAAAAACAGAGTTTGGTGCTTGTGCGTACACACGCACCAGAAGAACTTCCCAACCCGTGCGTACACATCATAGTGTGTGTATGCACAACTTGCAAATCCTCAGGGTGTGCGTACGCACACCCCCTCGTGCGTATGCATGTGCTCAACCACAGGCTCTGGTTCGTGCGTGCGCACGATAGCGTGTGTATGAAAGCACACTAGAAATCCTGCAACTTAGAAAAATTCAATTTTCTGCTCCTAACTTTCAGTGTCCATAACTTCCTTTATAAAACTCTAATTTTTGTAAACTTTAAACCATTTTAAAGCTCTTGAAATTCTATTCATTTTGAAACCAATTTCATTTAAATCCAAAATCCTAGGCTCCATTTATAGTCCGCTGAAGTTCGTTAAAAATTAAGTTTTTACCAAAAAGCACCTTACCTCTATTTTACCAAATTCTCAATTTCAAATCAAAGTTTCACACCCCAAACAACATCAATTATGCTCAAACCATATCCATATCCTCTCCATCCCTTCCACAACACACCAATATCCAACTTCATCAATTTCCACCCAAATAATTGATAATCAAAACAACATTATTCATAATTTATCAAGATATCATTATCATAACTCACAATCATTATCAATTCCTCATCATCAATCAACAAGCAACACATTCTCATAGGCAAACTCAACATTTTCACCAAGATTACTAATCCTCAATTTGTTACATAGTTCAACTTATCCTATGGTCAACTAGCCTATGTTTTCATGTTACATTAAATATTATCTACGAGAAACCAAAATCATACCTTAACCGATTCCTCTCTAAGCTCGGAGCACCTCAAAATGCCTCTACCAAAAATTCCAACCCTCCAACTCCTCACCAAGTGAAAATCTAGCTTCCAAGGTTCAAGTCAAGCATTCTACCACCACCAATTTGATTCCAAATCATACATTTTAATCTAACACCATTCAATTTCACTATAATCAACACAGGATTTACCAATATCAATAATTCACCAGTAATTTCTCACCAATAGAGCACATCTAACATCATTAAATCACAAAATCTCAAAACCCAAGAACCTAAAATTTTTGAATTTTATGGGAGAAAGACTGGGTGAGTAATTGCATAGTTCTTATCAAAATTTATGGTGGGTTTTTTAGAGAATTTTGAGACAAACATGTGGCTACTAACAGCTCATCAATCGAAGCTACGGATTGAAAGTTACGTGATGAGCGGATAATTTGTACGCTTTTTGGCATTGTTTTTAGTATGTTTTTAGTATGATCTAGTTAGTTTTTAGTATATTTTTATTAGTTTTTAGTTAAAATTCACTTTTCTGGGCTTTACTATGAGTTCGTGTGTTTTTCTGTGATTTCAGGTATTTTCTGGCTGAAATTGAGGGACATGAGCAAAAATCTGATTCAGAAACTAAAAAGGACTACAGATGCTGTTGGATTCTGACCTCCCTGCACTCGAAGTGGATTTTCTGGAGCTACAGAAGCCCAATTGGCACGCTCTCAACGGCGTTGGAAAGTAGACATCCTGGGCTTTCCAGAAATATATGATAGTCTATACTTTGCCCAAGATTTGATGGCCCAAACCGGCGTTCAAAGTCACCCTCAGAAATCCCAGCGTTAAACGCCGGAACTGGCACCAAAGTGGGAGTTAAACGCCCAAACTGGCACAAAAGCTGGCGTTTAACTCCAAGAAGAGTCTCTACACGAAAATGCTTCAATGCTCAGCCCAAGCACACACCAAGTGAGCCCGGAAGTGGATTTTTATGTCATTTACTCATCTCTGTACACCCTAGGCTACTAGTTCTCTATATATAGGACCTTTTACTATTGTATTTTCATCTTTTGATCTTTGGAATCTTCGGATCTTTAGATCTTTTGATCACTTTGGGAGGCTGGCCTCACGGCCATGCCTAGACCTTGTTCTTATGTATTTTCGACGGTGGAGTTTCTACACACCATAGATTAAGGTGTGGAGCTCTGCTATACCTCGAGTATTAATGCAATTACTATTGTTCTTCTATTCAATTCCGCTTATTCTTGTTCTAAGATATCACCTGTTCTTCAACTTGATGAATGTGATGATCCGTGACACTCATCATCATTCTCACCTATGAACGTGTGACTGTCAATCACCTCCGTTCTACCTTAGATTGGGTGGATATCTCTTGGATTCTTTAACCGGAATCTTCGTGGTATAAGCTAGAACTGATGGCGGCATTCAAGAGAATCTGGAAGGTCTAAACCTTGTCTGTGGTATTCTGAGTAGGATTCAATGATTGAATGACTGTGACGAGCTTCAAACTCCTGAGGGCGGGGCGTTAGTGACAGACGCAAAAGAATCACTGGATTCTATTCCGGCCTGATTGAGAACCGACAGATGGATAGCCGTGCCGTGACAGGGTGCGTTGAACATTTCCACTGAGAGGATGGGAGGTAGCCACTGACAACGGTGAAACCCTTGCATACAGCTTGCCATGGAAAGGAGTAAGAAGGATTGGATGAAGACAGTAGGAAAGCAGAGAGACGGAAGGGACCAAGCATCTCCATACGCTTATCTGGAATTCCTACCAATGAATTGCATAAGTATCTCTATCTTTATCTTTATGTTTTATTCGTATATCACCCATATCCATTTGAGTTTGCCTGACTAAGATTTACAAGGTGACCATAGCTTGCTTCATACCAACAATCTCTGTGGGATCGACCCTTACTCCCGTAAGGTTTATTACTTGGACGACCCAGTACACTTGCTGGTTAGTTGTGCGAAGTTGTAGTGATCACAATTTCGTCGACCAAGTTTTTGGCGCCGTTGCCGGGGATTGTTGAGTTTGGACAACTGACGGTTCATCTTATTGCTTAGATTAGGTATTTTTCTTCAGAGTTCTTAAGAATGAATTCTAGAGTTTCATGATGATCTGTTGAAGTCTGGCTGGCTGTGAAGCCATGTCTAATTTTATTGGACCGAGGTTTCAACTTATCATCACAAGAGCTTGTTGATTTCTATCAATCTTGCTGTTGGAGCAATGATCTGCTAAGGCTTGGCTGGCCATTGGCCATGTCTAGTGTTTTGGACCGGAGCTTTCTTTGAAAGCTTGGCTGGCTATGAAGCCATGTCTAATTCCTGGACCGGAGTCTTAGACTAACATTGCATGATTCCTGGAATTCTCATTAAGAATTTTGATACCTTTATTTTCTTTTCCACTTAATTTTCGAAAAAAAAAAACACAAAAAAATGACAAAATCATAAAAACCAAAAATATTGTATGTTTCTTGTTGAGTTTAGTGTTTCATGTTGAGTTTGGTGTCAATTGCATGTTTCTGTTCTTCTTGCATTCATTCATGTGTCTTACGTGATCTTCAAGTTGTTGTTGATGATTTACTTGCTCTGATCTTTGAATTCTCTTGACTTGAGTGTTTTGTTGTTTCTCATGTGCATTCTCATTCTGTTAGTGTCAATAGTATACAAACTTTTAAGTTTGGTGTCTTGCATGCATTGTTATTTGATTTTAGTTGCATTTTGATTATTCCTCACTATTAAAAATCCAAAAATATTTTTAATTTGTGTCTTTTCAAGTCAATAATACAGAGAATTGAAGAATCAGAACATACTGCAGAGGAATTATACAGAAAAAGCTGGGCATTCAAAACGCCCAGTGAAGAAGGCAAACTGGCGTTTAAACGCCAACCAGGGTGCCTGGCTGGGCGTTTAACGCCCAAAAGGGTAGAGTTTTGGGCGTTAAACGCCAGAATGTGCACCATTCTGGGCGTTTAACGCCAGGATGGCACAAGAGGGAAGATTTTGTTTTTTATGCAGATTTTTTTTCAGGTTTTCAAAGTTTTTCAAAATCAAATCTTTTTCAAATCATATCTTTTCAATCAAATCTTTTTCAAAATCAATTTCTTTCTATTTTCAAAAATACTTGCTATCAATTAATGATTTGATTCAACATTTCAAGTATGTTGCCTTTTCTGTTGAGAAAGGTTTAATGTTTGAATCATATCTTTTCTTGTTAGCAAAGTCATTAATTTTCAAAATCAAATATTTTTAAAAATGTTTTTCAAATCATATCTTCTCAATCACATCTTTTTAAAACCAATCATATCTTTTTAATCTCATCTTTTTCAAAATGTTTTTAAAATCTCTTACTTAATTTTCGAATATTTCTTCCCCTCTTCTCACATCCTTCTATTTATGGACTAACATTATTCCTTAATGCACAATTCGAACTCCATCTTCTTTGATAAGTTCGAATTTTCTACTTTTGCCTTCTATTTTTTTTTTCCTCTGACACCTCAAGGAATCTCTATACTGTGACATAGAGGATTCCATATTTCCTTGTTCTCTTCTCTTTCATATGAGCAGGAGCAAAGACAAAAGAATTCTTGTTGAGGCTGACCCTGAACCTGAAAGGACCTTGAAGCAAAAACTAAGAGAAGCTAAGGCACAATTCTCTATAGAGGACCTAACAGAAATCTTCAAAGAAGAAGAGCACATGGCAGCCGAAAACAATAACAATGCCAACAATGCAAGGAAGGTGCTGGGTGACTTTACTACACCTACTCCCGACTTCTATGGGAGAAGCATCTCTATCCCTGCCATTGGAGCAAACAACTTTGAGTTTAAGCCTCAATTAGCTTCTCTAATGCAACAGAATTGCAAGTTCCATGGACTTCCATTGGAAGATCCTCATCAGTTCTTAGCTGAGTTCTTGCAAATCTGTGACACTGTCAAGACTAATGGGGTTGACCCTGAGGTCTACAGACTTATGCTATTCCCTTTTGCTGTAAGAGACAGAGCTAGAACATGGTTGGACTCACAACCTAAAGAAAGCCTGAACTCTTGGGAAAAGCTAGTCAATGCCTTCTTGGCAAAGTTCTTTCCACCTCAAAAATTGAGTAAGCTTAGAGTGGAAGTCCAAACCTTCAGACAGAAGGAAGGAGAATCCCTCTATGAAGCTTGGGAAAGATACAAACAATTGATCAGAAAGTGTCCCTCTGATATGCTTTCTGAATGGAGCATCATAGGTATTTTCTATGATGGTCTGTCTGAACTGTCCAAGATGTCTTTGGATAGCTCTGCTGGAGGATCTCTTCATCTGAAGAAGACGCCTACAGAAGCTCAAGAGCTAATTGAAATGGTTGCAAATAACCAATTCATGTACACTTCTGAAAGGAATCCTGTGAATAATGGGACTAATCAGAAGAAAGGAGTTCTTGAGATTGATACTCTGAATGCCATATTGGCTCAGAACAAAATATTGACTCAGCAAGTCAATATGATTTCTCAAAGTCTATCTGGAATGCAAAATGCACCAGGTAGTACTAAGGAGGTTTCATCTGAAGAAGAAGCTTATGATCCTGAGAACCCTTCAATGGAAGAGGTGAATTACATGGGAGAACCCTATGGAAACACCTATAATCCTTCATGGAGAAATCATCCAAATCTCTCATGGAAGGATCAACAGAGACCTCAACAAGGTTTCAACAATAATAATGGTGGAAGAAACAGGTTTAGCAGTGGCAAGCCTTTTCTATCATCTTCTCAGCAACAGACAGAGAGTTCTAAGCAGAACACCTCTGACTTAGCAACCATGGTCTCTGATCTAATCAAAACCACTCAAAGTTTCATGACTGAAACAAGATCCTCCATTAGAAATTTGGAGGCACAAGTGGGTCAGCTGAGCAAGAAAATTACTGAACTCCCTCCTAGTACTCTTCCAAGCAATACAGAAGAAAATCCAAAAGGAGAGTGCAAAGCCATCAACATGGCCGAATTTGGAGAGGAAGGAGAGGCAGTGAACGCCACTGAGGAAGACCTCAATGGACGTCCACTGGCCTCCAATGAGTTCCCCAATGAGGAACCATGGGAATCTGAGGCTCAAAATGAAACCAGAGAGATTCCATTGGACTTACTTCTGCCATTCATGAGCTCTGATGAGTATTCCTCCTCTGAAGAGGATGAGTATGTCACTGAAGAGCAAGTTGCTAAATACCTTGGAGCAATCATGAAGCTAAATGACAAGTTATTTGGAAATGAGACTTGGGAGGATGAACCCCATTTGCTCACCAAAGAACTAGATGACTTGTATAGGCAGAAATTACCTCAAAAGAGACAGGATCCTGGGAAGTTTTCAATACCTTGTACCATAAGCACCATGACCTTCAAGAAGGCCTTGTGTGACTTAGGGTCAAGTGTAAACCTCATGCCTCTCTCTGTAATGGAGAAGTTAGGGATCTTTGAGGTGCAAGCTGCAAAAATCTCACTAGAGATGGCAGACAACTCAAGAAAACAAGCTTATGGACTTGTAGAGGATGTTCTGGTAAAAGTTGAAGACCATTACATCCCTGCTGATTTCATAGTCCTAGAGACTGGGAAGTGCATGGATGAATCCATCATCCTTGGCAGACCCTTCCTAGCCACAGCAAAGGCTGTGATTGATGTTGATAGAGGAGAATTGATCATTCAAGTGAATGAAGAATCCTTTGTGTTTGAGGCTCAAGGATATCCCTCTATCATCATGGAGAGGAAGCATGAAGAGCTTCTCTCAAAGCAGAGCCAAACAGAGCCCCCACAGTCAAACTCTAAGTTTGGTGTTGGGAGGCCACAACCAACTTCTAAGTTTGGTGTTGAACCCCCACATTCAAACTCTAAGTTTGGTGTTGGGAGGTTCCAACATTGCTCTGAGCATCTCTGAGGATCCATGAGAGCCCTCTGTCAAGCTACTGACATTAAAGAAGCGCTTGTTGGGAGGCAACCCAATGTTATATTTTATCTATTTTTCCTTTGTTATTTTATGTTTTCTGTAGGTTGATGATCATGAGAAGTCACAAAATCAATTGAAAAAGCAAAAACAGAATGAAAAACAGAAAAAAATAGCACACCCTGGAGGAAGAAACTGCTGGCGTTTAAACGCCAGTAAGGCTAGCAGATGGGCGTTTAACGCCCAGTCTGGCACCATTCTGGGCGTTTAACGCCAGAAAGGGGCACCAGACTGGCGTTAAACGCCAGAAAGAGGCAAGAACTTGGCGTTAAACGCCAGGAATGGGCACCAGCCCGGCGTTTAACACCAGAATTGGCACAGGGAGCAATTTTGCTCACCACTTGGTGTAGGGATGACTTTTCCTTGACACCTCAGGATCTGTGGACCCCATAGGATCCCCACCTACCCCACCACTCTCTCTCTTCTTCACCCATTCACCAATCACCTCAACACCTCTTCCCCAAAAACCCTTCACCTATCAAATCCCATCTTTCTCTTCACCACTCACATCCATCCTTCATAAAACCCCACCTACCCCACCATTCAAATTCAAACCACTTTCCCTCCCAAACCCACCCATACATGACCGAACCATAACCCCACCACTCCTATATAAACCCTTCTTCACTCCTTCATCTTCACACAACCTAAACACTACTTCTTCCCCCCTTTGGCCGAACCACAAAGCCATCTCCATCTCCTTCATTTCTTCTTCTTCTACTCTCTTCTTTCTTCTTTTGCTCGAGGACGAGCAAACCTTTTAAGTTTGGTGTGGTAAAAGCATTGCTTTTTGTTTTTCCATAACCATTTATGGCATCCAAGGCCGGAGAAATCTCTAGAAAGAGGAAAGGGAAGGCAAAAGCTTCCACCTCCGAGTCATGGGAGATGGCGATATTCATCTCAAGGGTGCATCAAGACCACTTCTATGAAGTTGTGGCCTTGAAGAAGGTGATCCCCGAGGTCCCTTTCAAACTCAAAAAGAGTGAATATCCGGAGATCCGACATGAGATCCGAAGAAGAGGTTGGGAAGTTCTTACCAACCCCATTCAACAAGTCAGAATCTTAATGGTTCAAGAGTTCTATGCCAATGCATGGATCACCAAGAACCATGATCAAAGTGTGAACCCGGATCCAAAGAATTGGCTTACTATGGTTCGGGGGAAATACTTGGATTTTAGTCCGGAAAATGTAAGGTTGGCATTCAACGTGCCCATGATGCAAGGAGATGAACATCCTTACACTAGAAGGGTCAACTTTGATCAAAGGTTGGACCAAGTCCTCATAGACATCTGTGAAGAGGGCGCCCAATGGAAGAGAGATTCAAGAGGAACGCCGGTTCAATTGAGAAGGCATGACCTCAAGCCTGTGGCTAGGGGATGGTTGGAGTTTATCCAACGCTCAATCGTTCCCACTAGCAACCGGTCCGAAGTTACTATAGACCGGGCTATCATGATTCATAGCATCATGATTGGAGAAGAAATAGAAGTTCATGAGGTTATATCCCAAGAACTTTATAAGGTGGCGGACAAGTCCTCTACCTTGGCAAGGTTAGCCTTTCCTCATCTCATTTGTCACCTCTGTTATTCAGTTGGAGTTGACATAGAGGGAGACATCCCCATTGATGAGGACAAGCCCATCACTAAGAAGAGGATGGAGCAAACAAGAGACCCCTCTCATCATCAAATCCCTGAGATGCCTCAAGGGATGCACTTTCCTCCACAAAATTATTGGGAGCAACTAAACACCCCCCTAGGAGAATTGAGTTCCAACATGGGACAACTAAGAGTGGAGCACCAAGAACATTCCATTCTCCTCCATGAAATTAGAGAAGATCAAAGAATCATGAGAGAGGAGCAACAAAGACAAGGAAGAGACATTGAGGAGCTCAAGCACTCCATAGGATCTTCAAGAGGAAGAACAAGCCGCCATCACTAAGGTGGACCCGTTCTTTAATCTCCTTGTTCTTTATTTTTCTGTTTTTCGAAAATTATGTTTATGTCTATCTATGTTTGTGTATTGTGATCATTAGTGTCTTAGTGTCTATGCCTTAAAGTTATGAATGTCCTATGAATCCATCACCTCTCTTAAATGAAAAATGTTCTTAATTGAAAAAGAAAAGAATTGCATGAATTTTGAATTTTATAACAGTTTAATTATCTTGATGTGGTGGCAATACTTTTGTTTTCTGAATGTATGCTTGAACAGTGCATATGTCTTTTGAATTTGTGGTTCATGAATGTTGGCTCTTGAAAGAATGATGAAAAAGGAGACATGTTACTGAGGATCTGAAAAATCATTAAAATGATTCTTGAAGCAAGAAAAAGCAGTGAATACAAAAAAAAATCTCGAAAAAAAGAAAGAAAAAGAAAGAGAAAAAGAAAGAAAAAGAAAGAAATAAAGTTGTGATCCAAGGCAAAAAGAGTGTGCTTAAGAACCCTGGACACCTCTAATTGGGGACTCTAGCAAAGCTGAGTCACAATCTGAAAAGGTTCACCCAATTATGTGTCTGTGGCATGTATGTATCCGGTGGTAATACTGGAAGACAGAGTGCTTTGGGCCACGGCCAAGACTCAATAAGTAGCTGTGTTCACGAATCATCATACTTAACTAGGAGAATCAATGACACTATCTGGATTCTGAGTTCCTAAAGAAGCCAATCATTCTGAATTTCAAGGGATAGAGTGAGATGCCAAAACTATTCAGAGGCAAAAAGCTAAAAGCCCCACTCATCTAATTAATACTGATCTTCATAGATGTTTTTGGAATTCATTGCATATTCTCTTCTTTTTATCTTATTTGATTTTCAGTTGCTTGAGGACAAGCAACAATTTAAGTTTGGTGTTGTGATGAGCGGATAATTTGTACGCTTTTTGGCATTGTTTTTAGTATGTTTTTAGTATGATCTAGTTAGTTTTTAGTATATTTTTATTAGTTTTTAGTTAAAATTCACTTTTTTGGGTTTTACTATGAGTTCGTGTGTTTTTCTGTGATTTCAGGTATTTTCTGGCTGAAATTGAGGGACATGAGCAAAAATCTGATTCAGAGACTAAAAAGGACTGCAGATGCTGTTGGATTCTGACCTCCCTGCACTCGAAGTGGATTTTCTGGAGCTACAGAAGCCCAATTGGCCCGCTCTCAACGGCGTTGGAAAGTATACATCCTGGGCTTTCCAGCAATATATGATAGTCCATACTTTGCCCAAGATTTGATGGCCCAAACCGGCATTCAAAGTCACCCTCAGAAATCCCAGCGTTAAACGCCGGAACTGGCACCAAAGTTGGAGTTAAACGCCCAAACTGGCACAAAAGCTGGCGTTTAACTCTTCTCTACACAAAAATGCTTCAATGCTCAGCCCAAGCACACACCAAGTGGGCCCGGAAGTGGATTTTTATGTCATTTACTCATCTCTGTACACCCTAGGCTACTAGTTCTCTATATATAGGACCTTTTACTATTGTATTTTCATCTTTTGATCTTTGGAATCTTCGGATCTTTAGATCTTTTGATCACTTTGGGAGGCTGGCCTCACGGCCATGCCTAGACCTTGTTCTTATGTATTTTCAACGGTGGAGTTTCTACACACCATAGATTAAGGTGTGGAGCTCTGCTGTACCTCGAGTATTAATGCAATTACTATTGTTCTTCTATTCAATTCCGCTTGTTCTTGTTCTAAGATATCACTTGTTCTTCAACTTGATGAATGTGATGATCCGTGACACTCATCATCATTCTCACCTATGAACGTGTGACTGTCAACCACCTCCGTTCTACCTTAGATTGGGTGGATATCTCTTGGATTCTTTAACCGGAATCTTCGTGGTATAAGCTAGAACTGATGGCGGCATTCAAGAGAATCCGGAAGGTCTAAACCTTGTCTGTGATATTCTGAGTAGGATTCAATGATTGAATGACTGTGACGAGCTTCAAACTCCTGAGGGCGGGGCGTTAGTGACAGACGCAAAAGAATCACTGGATTCTATTCCGGCCTGATTGAGAACCGACAGATGGATAGCCGTGCCGTGACAGGGTGCGTTGAACATTTTCACTGAGAGGATGGGAGGTAGCCACTGACAACGGTGAAACCCTTGCATACAGCTTGCCATGGAAAGGAGTAAGAAGGATTGGATGAAGACAGTAGGAAAGCAGAGAGACGAAAGGGACCAAGCATCTCCATACGCTTATCTGGAATTCCTACCAATGAATTGCATAAGTATCTCTATCTTTATCTTTATGTTTTATTCGTATATCACCCATATCCATTTGAGTTTGTCTGACTAAGATTTACAAGGTGACCATAGCTTGCTTCATGCCAACAATCTCTGTGGGATCGACCCTTACTCGCGTAAGGTTTATTACTTGGACGACCCAGTACACTTGCTGGTTAGTTGTGCGAAGTTGTAGTGATCACAATTTCGTCCACCAAGTACGTAATTGAATTTTTGGTGTGAGGGTTTGGTGTTCTTCCCCGTTTCCCTTCCCAATTCAGCGTGCTTCACATTTGATTAAGGAGAGGAGGGCTATGTTCTTCATTTAAGTGGGTGTTGGGTTGGGCCTGCCCCATTATAGATTCGGTTCAACCGGTTTGACTTAACAGCCCAATTTTGGACCAAAAATTTTTAAAATTAGTGTTAAAATTCATATTTTAATTATTTCTACTTTTTTAAACTATAAAATTTAATTTTCTAATTTTTTTAATAATAATTAATTATTGAATAATTATTTATTAATTTTGCAGATTTTATACATAACATAAGCATGATAATTTCCATATTATTCCTAACGTTATGCTTCCAAAGCCATTAATAATATAATTTAATTACAATTATTTAGTTGCCATGAACAAAACAATGATAATTGATCAACATTCAAACTAAAAATTTCTGGCTAAAACACAAATAAATTAGCACTACTAATACTAATTATTCATCAACAAGATTTAGCCTTGCAAGTTACAATAAAATACCAAAATAAAAACAAAATAGTTCCATACTTTCTAATTTCACCCCGTTATAATATTAGTCATATGCTAATATTAACGAATCAAAACTCAAAGTAACAAATATAACTCAACATTATTATAATTACAAATATAATAGTGTAAGGGAAAAACTAACATGATGATCATGAACCTAAAAAATGAACATATAATTGTATTACAAACAATTAGACTTTAATGAGAATAGTTGAACTATTCCTCCTACATCATATAGTATAAAGTAAATGAATTCATTTCTTTGATAAACAAGAGAATCATCTATTACTCTACTTCATAAATAGACATTATATTATTAAAGGCATGACAACTACCAATATCACACATGGAAAGGAACAACATTGAATGATACCAATGTCCAATAAGCTCCTATTATATTTACTGAACATTATCTGAATCATAAGGTTGATGATGGCTTTCTGACATTCCTCTTCTCAAGTATTGGTTTTGTTTATCAGAGTGTCGGTGTCTTGTTTGACTTCCCATTTTTTTAAGTTTGTCCGGATTTTGAAGATTTTCTGCTCCTTTATTCTTATTAGGAGATAAAATTGGCAAGTGAAAGTCATATTGGTTCTTGCTTGTGGATGTGAGTGGTAGGTAAAATTCAAATCCTCGAGATTTCTTTGGAGATGCTATTGGTGGGTGAAGTTCACCTCCTTTAATCTTTTCTACTTTATTCGAAGAGCTGTTAACCTCTCGACGATCGTTCAAAAAGCTTAGTCTTGATGTCAGTTTTGTCAATGCATTGGCAGGTTGTGAATTTGTTGTTTGCTGTAAAGACATTTCATACAATAAGTCTATCAATCATATCAAATTATGACATATTATTAACCTTACCTAGTCGTTATCATAAGTCCAATAATTTAAAATATTCCTTAAAACTTCAAACTTTAAACAATACTTAAGTTTTAATGATAACCATACTATGTGTAAATAGTTAGTAAAAGCAATTAAAATCTATTTATTGTCAAGATATATCAACTTATAGTATATTTGAAGATGCTTAAAGATTAAACTTTTTCAATAATTTTTATTTGTATAATCTACAATCATGTTTTGATACTTTAGCTAAAAAATAGTATTACGATAATCGATTATATTTTGAAATGTATAATAAAAAGCTAGTTTAAGTGGTATAATTATAAAAATGAGTATGGATGATTGTTTACATTATTATATGATATTTGATAGTTAAAGTTAAATTGGTAAAATTATTACAATTCATGTAAAATGCTTTCTTTTGTAGGTTATTTGTTAATTTAAAATTATCAATTTAAAATTATTTTGTGAAGAGAGACTTCTAAAATTATTTCTAAACATGTTTATAATTAGAAATGGCTGTCCTACTATAGTGTTGATTAAGCAACTAATTAATTAAAGTAAGTAAAGATATGTATATAGATCTAAGGTAAGATTGTGAAACTCACTTCATTCCAAGCATCATATTTCTTAGAACTAGATTTTTTGCTAGACAAATGTTTTAACTCATGCTTTATATCATTCTTAGATTCTGCTCTCCCAAATTTAGTGTCCTGTGATACAATTACAAAATATTAGGTTCAACAAGTAATAAATTCATATTATGCTTAACTTTTTGTAAACACGATACAATTTTATTATAAAATTTGCTATGAAAAAGGATAACTTTATTTTGGTATTAGATTGTTACTATTTTTAAGAAGAAGAAATATGTCATAAGTGAACATTTTTGCTAATTTCATCCAACCTAAATTTAAAAAATAAATTATTCTTTTAACATTAAGTTGGATTACCTTTGTTGTTGACCTCTCTGCAACTTCAGTGTCTTGTGTATTTTTCCTGGCAAATAAATTTTTATTATTAAGATATATTTTAATTATATACAATTTCGCCCTTTTATTTATATATTTTATTTTTGAAGTGGCAAAAAGCCTTCTATATCCAAAATTATTTCATTAAAAAAAAACTAATATTGATTGATATGTGATATTGTAAACAAAGGAAGTGTTTAACATACATATCAAGATCTATTATATGTTGAGGTTGATTGGAAGAATCCTGCACAGAACTATAATCCTGTCCAAGTAAACTAAGTCGTACCCTAAGTTCATCAAGCTTCCTTTTTATTTTGGCAAGATCTTCTTCTACTAATAATAACTCCTCAAGATCTGACATGATCTACAAAAAATGTCTCATTAAGAATTAAGAATTTAGTTCATTATGAAACATATTAAATTATGAATCAATAACACTTTAAATCGTTATTGTTATAATGTCTAATAATAATTTGTATAAAAAATTTCACACATTTTCAATTACTCCAAAATGTAAATTAAAAATTTTAACTTTTTTTAATACTAATATATATGGATACTCTACAATACAATAATAATAACAAAGTGTTATCTCATTAGGTGTAGTTGGCTATATGAATCAAATGACACCATTATTTACTATGCTCTATCATATATCATTCAGTCAAATTGTTTATAAATAAATCTCTTTTGACCACTTTGTGTATGGTACTTTTAGGTCTTTTTCTACCTTACGTCACTTGTTTATCTTCTATCTAAATCCATGATTCTAATCGGATGCCTTGTTGATATTCTTCCTACATGTCTAATCTACCAAAGACAAAATTCTATCGTTTTTTAAACAATAGGTGCTATTTTAACTTTTTCTCTTTTATCTTAGTTCTTTATTCTTTTTTATATCTCACATTAAGAAGATAGATAATATCATTGTATTATATTCTCAACGACTTTTCAAATGTTAATGATCATATATGTCTTCTCATACACTTAACGATTTATGTCTAATACAAATTTTGTATTTTTTGTATGTTATATTAAGTTTTTGTTATGTCATATATTTATTTTTTCCCAAAAAATTATACTTTAATATTTATGATCTATATGTATCTGTGCATTATATTTTGTATGGTAAAACAATCGATCCTTCCAAAGGTCTCCCTTGATTTCTCATGGTGACTTTGACCTTCTCTAGTATTATTAGTAATAAGAGAGACTAGTGTCACATTTCACAAATTCTAAGAGAAGTCAATATCTTATTTTTACAAAGTGCAACGATATCAAGTGTGACATCATCTACACAACTAGGAGTTTAGTATATATTCCTATAATTGAAGGATTAATATGACAATTAGGATAAAACTAGTTACTTAAGTGGTATCATGTGTAAAATTGCTAAAGATCTATAATTAGTGAATATTTTGATCAATATGAGAATGGAGATGAAGACAAAATCACCTTGATGTATTTTTATACATGTATTTATAGTAAGAAGATATAAATAAATTATTTATCCTAGATGAAGATCATGAAGATTATTGGTTTGAGTTATTCTTAATTTAATTCAAATTACACTCTTTTATATTTGGGTGTTGTTTATTTTTATTTTTAGTCAAAATTGATTTAAGTTTGAAAGTTTAGCCAGTAATAATATCAAAATACAAGTTTAAATTTTAATCGATTTATATGGGGTAAATTCTGTTTATATTTAAGTATATTTGAAAACAGAGATTTTGGGTTAACATTTTTTATCCTAGATTTCAATGTTACATAAGTTTAATAGACTAACCTTTTCATCAATATCAGATTTTGATAAGGGTCTAGGAGGTATCTTGAGTCCTGCTTCAAGTGTTGTTCGACAACTCTTCTCCTTTCGCAATTGTTCTTGTAAGATAACAACCTATAAATAAATTTTAGAGAAAACAAAAATTTATTAATACAAGAGCACAGTTGGTAAAAGGATTACCATATTTTTAATGGGCTTACCTCTCGCTCAAGAGCCAAATGATGCTCTGGCAAGGCTTCTTTTCGTTTTTGCATATCAGATAATAGCTTCGAATTTTCTTTTGCCTATGAGAATGTAAAATGGAAAACTAGCTTTGAAAAAAAATATAGTATACATATAGCAAGGTTAGTCTGACTAGAGAAAAATCAAATACGAACCTCATCTGCAATTTGGTTTTGCAATTCTGTCTTAATAGTTTCAAGCCTCTCAATTCCAACTCTGTGTATGGTAATGAACACAAATCATTT
This sequence comes from Arachis hypogaea, assembly GCF_003086295.3. Classification (NCBI taxonomy): domain Eukaryota; kingdom Viridiplantae; phylum Streptophyta; class Magnoliopsida; order Fabales; family Fabaceae; genus Arachis; species Arachis hypogaea. Next base: position 63,987,567 of record NC_092042.1, on the reverse strand, counting down.
CAAATAACATTACAGACAAAGGCATGATCATATAATTTAGAATACAACTAAAATGATATATATAAAATGTTTGAATAAGATTTTAATTCTTATAAATATCATGAATTTTGGTTTAAGTCTCAATCAATTTGTTTATTCTAAATATTACATAAGCCATTTAGTTTTGCATATAGTATTATTTCCTCAAAATAAAAACAAGAGAAATGATTTCATAAAATACTTCATTTGATACTTTATTTAGCTATTGGCCTTCCTTACTATGTTACATGATTTTATATTTACCTTCATGTATACTATATACTTGTATCTATGTTAAAAGTTTTTTCTCTTGAACCATAATGAAAATAACATTCTACAACATGTTAATAAGTAATAATAAGAAGAAACTTTGTATAAGAGAGTTTGATATAGTTAATATAAATCACTTACTCATCATCTTCTTCAATGAACTGAATGGATTCCATAGAAAGATTTTTCTTTGCCTAGACATATTATACAATACATAAGAATAATAACTTTGTATAACAAACTCAATTTAAAAAGTCTAAAAAATGGATTAAGAAACTATAGGACTTTTTTTCCAGGATTTAAGATCACATTCTTAGAAATCACATTGTTAAAAATTCTTTGTAGGAAGGTCATTTCACAAAAGTTTTTTAGTTTATAATATATATAACTAAGAATATATTATAACTATCAAAAGATCTTAATATAATTCTCATATAACAATTTCAATTGAATTCTTTATTGTTATTAATTAATATATATATATATTTTAATATTTTATTCTATGTAACTTGCATCTTCCAATCGTAATTTTATTGTAGGAATATAAATCTTATTTAAGTTTGACAATATAATAACTTTTCTATGAGTGATTGATATGCCTAAATGATTTTACAAATTTGCAACTAACATAAAAGTACATGATCCTGAAGTTATTATTCTTATAAATAAATTCATAAATCTTCAAATAAACATGAAAGCTTTAACTGAAAAAAGTAACCAAGATAAAAAATAATGACATCATTATTTATTAATAATTTTACTTACTGAAGTTCTCCCCAGCATAGTAGGACGTTGAGGTGCTGCGACATTTGTTAAAGTTGCTGATTTTGTCATATGTGGTGGGATAGGAGCATTGTGTTCATTCTTTGTAGTTCGAACCCTAGAAAGTTTTCCTCCTACATTAGGAGGCTTACTAGACTCATTTTCACAAGTATTTTCATTTCTTTTGGCATCTTCTTGTTGAGGAACTGCTTGTTCAAATTTAGTCGATGACATCTTTTGAACTTTATGATCTTTACTCACCTCTAAAGATTTCGAAGTTGAACTTGAATGATTGTGCACCTGTACATCATATAAAACTAAAATAATCAAGGAGTTCATCATGTTCCTTTCCCTCTTTAATTTTTTTTTCTTTTCCAATATAATTTTTTGAGTTTGATTCGTATAAGAATCAGCATGAAGCATGAGTTATATAATTTATACAAAGTGACATTTTAATTTTATCTTGAAATAAAAGGGAAGGAGAATACATACAATTATAATCTCACATATTACTTGCAAGAAAAAAAGTGTAAGATATGTAAATTTAAATAATTAATAATATGAAACTAAAAATTTAACTTAAATGTGAGTTTTTAGATTGCTATTAAATTTCGGATGCAGTAATACGTTTTGGCATATATATGACATAATATGAAAATATGAAAAAAATAAAAAATTCTCCCAATATTCTAGCTAGCTATCAAAGGATCATACATTTGAAAATATATTTTTGATTATACCCTTGAAATTAGTCTTTGAATGCATTTACACCACATATGTAACATCTTGATTTACATTCGTTCTCCATTATATTCTTGAAAATTAAGATCTTAAATTACTCTTTCTAGTCCAAAGTTAACGGACTTAGACTTCATCTTGAGTTATATACAACTCATAATATATTAACATTTTTGTAAACTAAATGTAGTCTTATTTGATGCAATTGCTATGTTATGTTTTAGAGAAAAAGACTTATGAGTTAAATTTCATAAAAAATTTATAAATAGTTCATACCTTATCATCATCTTTATCATTCTTCACAGAATCTTCAGTTTCACTACCAGTTTCACTACCAATATCATCCTCTTCATCAAGTTCAGATCCCTCTATTGATTCACCTTCCTCATCATCATCATATTCTTCCTCATATGACACATCATCATCATCGGTAAATTCCTCACTCCCAGTTTCGCTCCCATCTGAATCGGTGTACATATCTGGTCCGGGGGACACGCAATCTTCCTTCATTAAGTACAGACAGTACATTAGAGAACTAAAAAATAATCTAATAAAATATGCATACATTCTTCTAAGGAGTTTATGCAATATCATTACGAATACAAAATGGTTCAAAGAAAATAATATCAAATGATTGACTTACTCCAAAGAAGGCGTCATATTCTTCTAATAAAGTAATAACAATAGATTGAGCATGGTTTGCAGCTGCAGCAGCTTGTAGAAGTTGAGCAGAACTATCACCACCTACATCAAAATCATTTTCAATTTCACATTCTCCAGCTAGAAGAGGACGAAGAAGCAATGGTGCCATGCAAGCAGCAACAGCTGACGGACTCATTTTGTTTACAGCTTTGAATGACGCAACAGCTTGCATCATCAAGAGTATTCTGTACAAAAAAAGAATGAATAATTTGAATCAGGCAATGTATGTGCGTGCATAAATAGAATAAGACGAAGTTTTGACCAAAAAAAATGTTGATATATATATTGTTTAGATAGTTATTTAATTTAGCAAAAGTGTAACAACTTAAACTAACTTGACTATTGAGGGATATACTTAATATCATTCATTTCACTCAAATATTATCAAACGACTAAGTGCAATACCCATTTATAAAATGATGGTAAATCATTATTAACATGTCCAAGGAGTATGCTCTTAATCTTGCATATCAGGCCATAACCGTGACACTCTTTAAATTAAAAACAACCCTTAATATGATTGGACCTAGACAATGATAGTGAGCACCTTAACAACACATGATTTAACGTTATGTTGGATTCAAAATGTTCAAAGTCATTTTTTAAGTTATAACAATCTTTTTTTGTTGTTCATTTATCCTTATATGTAACTTTTTTCTTAACAATAATTTAATGTGTTACTTTTTTTTTTAGTTTTATGGCTCTCTTGTAAGGTTTTGATGCATGATGGATTAAAATCTTCAACAAATTTTCTATATCTCCTAAATAGGTATATGTGCAATTTTGCTTCCATATTTACATCAAATTTAGATAAATATAGATAAATTATTCCCAATATAACATACATAACACAATTTGTTTCAAAAACATAAAAGATTTAATTTAAACCAATATTGTTCATATTTATAATTATTCTAATAATATTAAATGAAAAAAACAATAAAAAATTAAAGAAAAGAGATAATTGACAAACTACCTTTGTAACAAACGGCGGTTTGGCTCAGGAAAAGTATCATATATTGCTGCACGCATTGCAGAAATCCTGTTGGCACCACGTCCACTTCCTAGTTGTTTCGGTAAGTTAATAATAAAAGAAAGTCAACATTAAAATAAAGTCCATTTGTAAAGCCTGCTAAAATCGGTAAATAATTGGTCAATAATTTGAATTTTAATTAGAAAAGCTAAAAATGTAAAACTAATATTAAAATAGGATAGAGCTCGTCGAAACGAGAATTTTGATATCAATTTCAAAATTTTTGCCCAAAATCGGACTGGAAGAGCCGAACCGGTTAAACCGGACCCAACCAAGTCTTTATTAAAGAGACAATCAGCGTCTCCTTCTTCTCCAACTTAATAGATCCACACAGTAACATTAAGAGAGGAAAGGGAGAGTTTTCCAAACCCTAGCCTCTTTAATCAAACTACCATAACTTTCCGCTCCGAGCTCCGATCGCCGCACCGTTCGCGGCCACGCGGCCATCGCGGCCACGCGGCCAACGCGTCGAGCTCTATATTTCTGTCAGATCAATTTCATCAGTAAGTTTTATTTTTGTTTTAGAATGTCTACCCCTATTTCTTTGGTGAAATTGAAAACCTATGGTGAATCTTGTCCAATTTTTGTGTTCTAGGTTCAAGTTAGCTTTCGAAACTTGTGGGCTCAAGCTATTGAGCATATATGGGTATGGTAAGAACACCCTAACCCTAGCTCAATCTTATATTTGTAATGGAAAACTGAATTGGAACATATATATATGTATTAGTAGTAGGTTAAGTGGGTGTTTATGCATTGGAATTGAATTGGGATTACTTGGAGGTTTGTTGGTGACTAAGGCTTGTTTTGGGGCTATTTGATTGATCTTGGAGGGGTTGTAATTTTGAGTTGTAAGGCTGCCTTGGGTGAACTAAGTGATCGGCCAAGGTATGGTTTAAGTTTCACACATTTAGTATTTACGGTGTTGTGAAAACTTAGGTTAGAGGAACCATAGGATAAGTTGAATTTTTGTTGTATTTAATTATTAGCCTTGTAATGTTATTGGAATAGATTTGTTGATGGATATATATTGGAATGATGAGGTGTGAAAGTTATTAATGGTATGCTCTTGTATTTATTTATGATGGATTATGGTTGATGTTTGATAATAAGGATGTAGAGTTGTGTTGTGGTGGTATTGCATATGCTGTAACTAATTCTGTGATGATCAGAATTGCGTGGAACCAAGTCCTGGTTAAACCTTGGAATATTTAGAACTGAACTGGAGAATTTGAGATCTTTTCGTTAAATATATGATTTATGGTGAATTTTCAAAGTGTAATCGTGGAATCTGATTTTACTGCATCATTTTTAGAACAACAGTAACTTGTTGCTCTGCTGCGGATGTTTCAAAATGAATTTTGAAATGAAACATATTTAAATAAAGCTTTAGTCCTATTATTTCAACGTCATAAAATTTCAGAATGGTTGGACTTGTGGTTTTAAAGATATGAATTTTTGAAATACGATGCGTTATACAATAAAAGCCAAATTCTGTTTTCTTAGATCAGCAACTTTGAGAGTTTATAACTTCTGATTATGGATGGATATTCAGATGCAACCAATTAGAGGTAAAAGTTAATTATGCTTGGCAGCTGTGATTTAAATTTCAGGGTTGTCCATGTTTTAATGAGTGAGTTATGGAACTTGGAAGAGGACATGTTCATTGGCTTTTAAAACAGAATCCTCTAGAAAGTTACTCAAATTCCAATTTACATAACTCCTTCATTAAAAATGATTTTAACCTGAAACCAATTGGAAAAGAAACCTGGATATGTTAAGTTAAACCATACTAATTTTTAAGGCTATTGAATTTAATTTAAATTTTATATGGAAGTTTAGATATCATATGCTGCTGCTGTTTTCTGGTTTCTAAGCACTGTAGAGCAGTCAGCGTTTCTCCTCTGTTTCTGAGGCTAGTTAAATCAGAAAATTGTGATTTTTGATTTGTTAGAAAGCTTATTCCAAGATGAACACCTGGACATAAAGTTTTTCCAATTCCTAGATCATTTGTTATATTAAAAACAAAAAAAAATAGAGTGTCGAGGATGTCTTAGTGATGGTCATGGGTCTGAGAAGTCAAAGATTAATCTTTGTATTATGTGATTGATTTAATGTTAGAGTTAGGTTGATTTTAAGATTATTCAATATTAAAAAGGTTGAGAAGAGTTTGATAAATGGGTTGGTCAGGACCCAGAAAGGGTAAACGTGATAAATGATAAGGGAATGATGTAAAGCTAAATGAATACTTGTTGCTATGGCTATAAAGAACGAATGTAAGGAAATGATGATGATAAATGATGAGATTTGGGAATGACTGTGTGTGGCCGAAATTGTCGATATGGCAAGTTGAGGACGGAAGTTTCCTCTCTTGTCGTGATGCAGGTGTGGGGAAGATGGAAAGGCACTCTCCTTCATATTGTTTCCCCTACGTTCTTCTCTGGTTGCAAGGTAGAAAGGCACACTCCTTCGATGTGGAAAGGTACTCTCCTTCATATATCCTCCAGGAGAAGGTGGAAAGGCATGCTCCTTCGATGTGGAAAGGCACTCTCCTTCGTTTATGATCCTCCTGGAGATGCGCAACCTAGAGACTAATGTCTGAGTTAGCTACCAGATGTGTCGGATTCTGGCAAAGTAACCAACATGTGAGCTCACGGCCAGTAGGATAAAAATTCATCATATGCATTTATTTGTTTTGATTGCTATGCATTTCCTGGATTTGCCTAATTGATATATATACCACCTGCTACCTGTTATACTTGCTACTTGTACTATCTGCTCATTACTTGTGCGTGAACTTGTTTGGTTGCTTGTTTCTGTTGCATTATGGATGATGGAGGGATGGAGAAAATGGAAAAATAGTTTGGTGTTAGATTAGGATTGAAATTGAGTAAGTCAGGTAGATTTAGAATACCTACCCCTGTTCATTGCTTCTGTTTAGTAATTAAGTTGGATAACTAAATAACGGAGTTCTAGGATTGCCTATGGCATTCTCAGGACCGTATTTATTATATGCGTGGCACTTTTACCATACTGAGAACCTCCAGTTCTCATTCCATATTATGTTGTTGTTTTTCAGATACAGGTCGAGAGGCTCCTCGCTAAGCATCTGGATCTTGAAGCGAAGTAGTTCCTGGATGTTTTTTGGGTTTCTGTTCATATTTGTGTATATATGTATTTAGCTTACTCTCCAAGTAACTTATGTGTGTTGCTCCTCTTAGAGGTTGAGGGAGAGATAGGAGTTTACTTTGGTACTTTGGTGTATTTTGGGAATACTTATGTATGTTTATATGTATAAATATATCCTCCGGCCAGCCTTATCTTTGCAGGCTGAGTCAGGAGCTAGTTATGTTGTTTTATTGGCTTTTCTTTCTCTCTTATTTATCGTTATCACTTCCTTTTAAGCTTCTTAACCCGCAAGAAATTTGATTCCTCAAGCGTTGCGCTTTTCAGTTTGCGAATTTGTTACCCGTTTTTCAAGGCTCCTAGTTGAGTATCTTTTTTCCTTATATATATATATATATATATATATATATATATATATATATATATATATATATATATATATATATATATATATTTCTTTTAGAAGTCGTAATATCATGCTATCTCGATCTTATGACTTAAGCATAAGATTAAGTATAGTAGGGTGTTACACCATTTATATCTAAAAGCATGAATATAACTTTCAAAGTTAAAGTTCAAATGATCTTGTAATATATATTATAGAATAATATGTCAACATAAGATGATAGAAATCATAAATATGATCAATATGCTAATATTTTTTACTCTTTTAATGTCATCTTTATATCAACTATAGGATATTTTTATTTAGCCATTTCTAATTTAGTTTTTTATAGTCTAAGGCTTCAAAAAAGATGCACCTGATATAATTTGTTATTTGTTATTATTATTTTGTTTTAATAAGCATTGATTTTTATTAACATGAGAATAAATAATCCACATGAAGTTGCTGTTATTAAATTTATCATAATAAAAATATAAAAAAGAGTATAATATTTTTATTATTGGAGAAAATTACTGAAAAGATAAGGTAGATAATGACATTTCAATTAAAAGATTAAAGTGGTAGCACTATAATATGCCAACATGTCAATCTCTTCTTATTGTGCATCAATATTTATAAAAATTATATTTAAACTTCAATAGTGAACAAAAATTATAAAATTTGAATCACGATTTTTTAATGAGTATTTTATTAGCTTTTTTGAATTGTATTATAATTATTACTTCCTCATACAATTATATATATGAAAGTATTTCTATAGACTAGTTAGAATTATTTGTTAGCTATTAAAGTTATGTCAAAACTATTAATTTTTCATATAATCATATAGAGAACTATTGCATGAATTAATTAGAAATTTAATATAAAATAAAATATACTCTTTCAAATAGTTAGTTGAATAATAATGATGATAATGATTATGATGATCATGATTGAAGAATTGACCAGACATCATACATGAAACAAAATTAAAAATAAGACATATAATATTAGAATGTAAATTCTTAATATAAGTTAACATATGTCTTCTATAATATAGTTTTTTATATAGTTAGAAATTTTAAAGTGAAAAATTATGAGATTAATGTTTTGGATAGTTATGTAAATGTTACTTTTTATGATATTATAAAAATAGTTCTATAGATAGAAACTATTTTTCATAGCGTTATGATATAAGTTTAGTGTTTACATGACTAATTTATAAAGAACAAAAGAACATAGGATTTATTAGCTCATTATAACATTAATTTGATAATTTTTTATATAGTTTTTATAGAATAAAATTTGCTCTCCAAATAAAACACATAATATTAGAATTTAGATCCATGATACGAATTTACTGTCTTAATAATATAATTTTTTTTATATAATTAGATAATTTAATGCTAGAAATTAGAAAATTAGTACTAAGTTGATTGTATAGATGTTATTTTCTATGTATTATACAGGTGACTATGTAAAATGATATTATTCTCTATATTGTTACGAAATAGATTTGGTATTGATATGAGTTATTAATATGAGAAAGTTACAAAACTGAAAAACTTAGTTATCATTATCTCACTATAATTTTACTTTTGTATCTCCTTTTTATATATAACTTATATAATAAATTTTCCTAAAATGAAGTTTACTCAATAAATAGAATATGTGTATATATAACATTAAAATTTAGATCCTTTATTTGAACTTTTATTCTTTATAATATAGATTTTTATATAATTAACTAATTTAATATAAAAAAATATTATGAATTTAATACTAAGTTGATTATATAGATGTTATATTCTATGATAATATGAATGTGGTTATATAGATAAATATTTTTTTCTATGTGCTGACATGTTAAATTTATAAAAAAATAAAAAATTTATAGAATTATTTATTCACTATAACACTATTTTAGTTTCTATTTTTATATATTGTCATAAATAAAAGATATAAATAAATAACACACGACATTAAATAAACATTTGATAACTGATACAATTTATACATATTTTTTTATATTATATGCTTTTAACACATATTCATATGTGTCAATTTGCATCTATTTCTAACTATCTCTTTTCCACACAAACATAAAAAGAGAATTATTTGATTTATTTCTATTAATATTTTCAAAGAAATTTAAAAAAATAAACCTAAAATAGCTATATAAAAATGCATGTTTAATAATAAAAATAATAAAAAATAATTGTGAATATCTAAAAGTTAAGTTTTAGTTCCTTTCACATTAACGAGAGTAAGTGTATTTTTGTCTTTTAAGGTTTTATATAGGTGGTTGAAAATAAAATTAAAAATAATACAAAATAATGACAAAAAAAAACAAAATTATACTTACGACTAGCTTCTAATAATGCCTTGCAACAAGATGCAGGGATTGGAGCAGATGGCATTTCTCGAAGTACATGCTGGATATTTGTTAAAAGAATGATAAAAAAAGTAATATATTTTAATGTGTAACCAAGATAAAGGAATCAAATTTTCAATTTATCATGACGATACCTTAATGCAATCACCAATAATATGTGCATCTTCGTTTTCAGAAAATTCAACTTTTCCTGCAATCATGTGGCATATCCATGAAATTTATTAGTTTGATCTATATAATGAATGTTGAAATTCAACAGTTTTATAAAATTTATTGTGCAGGATAAATTATTTGATTGTGTAAGTGTCGTAGACACATGCCAATGTCCAGTAACACGCAAAGTTTGAAGAATCCTTACTATTTTGCTAACGCATAAGATTAGTGAGGAACTTAAATACAAACCTTGTTCATATTCTCGTACTCGTTGTTCAACTTGCTCAACATCAGCTGCTTGTCGCAGAATCCCTTCTGCTTTGACTCCTGTTTTATAAAATTAATTAGATAGATTCTTATAAAATGACATGTGTCATATACACAATTTTACAAGATTCTATAATGTTTTATGTCTATTAGAAGGATCTAATATATATTTGCTACTTTGTTTTCTTTCACCACTCATTCTCCAAACTTTGAAACGATTTAAAAATATACAGCTAAAGATTAATCTAACAAATTAAAGTTACTATAGGCTTAATTAATCTTAATAAAAAATCATTGCATACTAACATGATCTAAGTGTCTTAACTAATATTTGAGTTTTTTTTTTTATTCACTAAAGGTGTAAATATGTAGGTAAGGAAGTTAGAAAATATATTTCATGTTTATAATATTAAGGACTATGTTAGTGTCGGTGAACCACAAGTTTACCATCATTTAAAACCTAGTTATATTCATTAATTTAGGAATAAAACCCAAGTAATCAAATGGATGTAATAGCTTGATTGTTGCCTTTGATGTTCTTTCTTAATAATACAACATTAAACTTGCTTTTTCATGCATATTGATAACAAGTGAAATATTCAATATGCCTGCTACAAAAAATTTATTTATAAAATACAAAGAACTAAAATTGAGTTGAAAGTCATTCAATATTAATTTCTTTTATGATGATTTAAGTTGAATGATGAGTACTTTTACAACAAAAAGATCACATATTTTCTCTTATATTTTGGATAGAACAAAGAATGTTTCTCTACTTTACCTTCAACATTATGAACAAAAATAATTCTTAAAAATAAGAGAGGGGAAAAACTTACCATACTCCTCTATGTATCTCATGGCTTTCTCCAAAAATGACGGAGTTCCATCAGGATCCTCCAAAGCAAGTAAAACTGGACGACCCATGACTGCGTATTTCTTTGATTCTTTATCCTTCACTATTGCAAAAAGCAAAAAATATCAATTAAAAAAAAATAATTATATGTATATAGAAATAACATAAGCATACAAATCATAAACTGAAATATATTAATAGTTTAACTGAAACGAAAATAATACAAATTGAAAAAAGATAATACATTGGTCTGAAGAACTATCAAGTGAATCAAACTGATCATTCTTTAAAACACCATTTTGTCCTATCATGTCAGTTGGATTTGGTGCTTGTGCCAAAGCATTCTCAAGTGCAGTTTTCCACTCATAGAGATCTTCATTTGTTTCAGCCTGTAAAATTTACAAAACAAATGTGATATATATAGCTAGCTATTTTTAACCATTAAAAAAATTAAATGTTGACAAATTTTTTATAAAAAAATTTAAAATAATTTTATATTTATAAAAGATGAATTTTGTTTAACAAAATTATCAAATTGTTAAATTTAAAGTTTGACTCCGATAAATTTTTTGAAATGATCAAATTATCCTTTTATCATCTTCTTTTTTTTTGGACATAATCTTCCTTTATTCCAACTCATAAACCACTTTAAATTTTTCTAAATTATAAAAATCCTACCAAAATCAGAACCAGAATTAACCTATAGAAGATGGAATCACAACCCATAAAAAATCTCACAAAAATTGTCGCCAAAGATGTATAAAACTTGTCCCACACCTCATTCTTCAAATCAATGGCATCCTTAGAGTCCATGAGAGAGGGAGAGAGAGCGAGAAAGCGAGATAGCTTGTTCGACGGTGACGGTGGCGGTGGCCATGGTCCCATCCGCCGTCGCCCTCTCATCTTCCTCTTCTCCAATTTTTTACTTATTTTCCCATATCCTTGCTTTTCTCTCTGTCTCTTCTTTGCTCTCTATCTCTCATCACGTCGCCACTTTCTCTCTCTTTTTCTTTCTTACTTTTTCCACCTTCTCTGTTTTTCTTTTTGTTAATCTTTCTCTTTCTGTGTTTAGCAGTGGATGTCAAAGCAAACATATGTGATTTTTTGTGATGTTCTCTTTCTTGTTTTCTTTTATTAGAGTAATATCGTTGCACTCATTTGCGTGGCTTTTTTCTGTATTCTTATTTTATAAAAAAATGTATATTTTTTATGGTAAAATTTTTATTTCTTCTGTTCTATGTTTCTTGTTCATACTTCTTATTTTCTGGAAGATGAAAGATTCCTCTTTTCTAAGAAGTTATTGATTGGATTTTGAAGCAGCAGTAACCAAAGAGTTCTGGAAGGAAAGAACTTCATAAGGATTCTTTTTTTTACTATTTTACCCTTATCAAAATTAAGAGGTTGAGGGAGATATTGAAGAATAATTTAAAAATTTAATGTGTATTTTTGTTAAATGAAATTTATTTTTTATGAATATAAAATTAGTTTAGTTTTTTGTGGTTAATTTTATCAGCACTTACATTTTTTATGATTAGAAATAATTATTTACTAAAATCTTTAGTAGAAAAATTAATCATTACATGAAATTTATAAATAAATTATTCTTGGAATACATTTTAACAATAATTTATAGTCTTCTAAAAAAAAGAAATACCTTAAGTGTAACTGACCGTCCATCATGAACATCAGAAAATTGTACAGTCAAAAGTTTTTTATCTGGCTTGACAATAACACTGCAATATATGACAAATTATATTTTTGAAACTTTAGAAACTTCATAAAAATAAGTGAGTTTCTGAAGAAAAATAGAATAGACAATAGTTGTTTAAAGCAAGCAAGCCAACCTGCCTGAATTGTTGAGGTCAATGCCACCAAGGGTCAAATTCACTTCATTTCCCTTTTGAGAAGCAACATTCTGTGTGAGATATAGTATGATAAAGAAATATAATTAGAAATGTACATCTTTTCAAACCTCATAAAAAAGTGCCATGTTATTCAATTGCATGCATTTGTCTTGATGAAGTTTCTTTTTTATTCTGATATATAACAATGACGAAAGGCATGCAAAGTCCGTTAACAAACCATATTTTTTTTTATAACAAATTTACAACTTAAATAAATAAAAGAGAGAAATGATTCATCAACTTACCCAAAAAATTTAAATCTAAAAGTTTCAATTTCACTATAAGAAAAATAAAAGTTTTAATATCATGGCATGAAGTATGATTTCCAAAAGTCTAAGATACTTGATAGAGGCATATAGTTTCCCAAATATTAATGGTAAGTGTCTCATGTTACCCAAAAAATTAAAGTGTCTCTTTCCTCTTGAGATCTATTTTGTCCTTCGAAAATATTATTTTGCTATCAAATGGTCTCCACTTTAGGGTATTATAGGATAATAATTATTAATATTTGAGGGACCATGCATTTTGTCAGTAAATTAATCTTCTACAAGTTAAAATAGTTCTTCTATGTTTCATAATATCTTACATTTTTAAGTTTTCAAAATATTTTATATTTATGTAGCACTAGTTTCATTTCTTTTTTTTTTTTCTCTTTCATATTTACCCTACTAATGATGTAATTTTAAGAAAAGGATTAAGTGTAGTATAAAATGTATTGATTTAAAATTTTCTAATATAATTGAGAATAATCTATCTATTCACATAAATTTTTACAATTTCCAAGATATTTTTTCTCTTTATGTGTTTTTTGTTTTGTGACAGTAATTATGTGTGAGAGGATATTGCCGATTATGTTATTCTAAAGTAAAAGAAGTTGGTAAATGAAGTTGAAAAGGTTCTAAACTTGTACAAAATCATCAATTACAACAAATGTTATTGTTCTAAGTTGGTAAAAGAAGTTGAAAAGAGATAAGGCAATGAAAGAATATCGCGTATGAGAAAAAGGTAGTGTACGTGAAGGTCTACTAGCTAGCTAGCACCTTATGTACATAAGAAAATGCTATTTTGATGAGCTTGGGACACTCTAAAACACCATTGTGAGTCTAGAAAACAAACTTTTAGATATCTTGCTTAGACCTACATGCCATATATAAGGTCCAAGCCAAACCTCGATGGATATGTAAAAAGTGTAAAGAAAAAGAAAGTACGTAGATGAGTATGAATGTCGTGCATGATATTTATGATGTGTTCACGATGATAATATCATGATGAAGGAAATAATATGGATAATGATGGTGAGGTGCCAAGTTAAGATAATAAATAAAATATTGATATTTGATACTGAGATTTGTTAAGACTTTATGATGATGTGAATATGATTATAATAATGAGAAATTATGATGTTTCTATTGACCATATGTGATTTTTCCTTTTTAATCATAAGGTTAGTCGAGGATGCATCCCAAATAGTTTTCTTTAAGAGATGATATGACGCTCTCCCTTTAAGATAGACTTCAAGGTTCTGGTTATTCCTCTTATGAAATGCACAAGAGAAAAATTATATATGGTGATAGCTACTAGATGTTGTGAGATATGACAATATAATCGACACATAAATTCATGATTGGTATGACAGACATTTATCATGTGTCTATATGTGTATTTGATTGTAATTATTATAAATGTAACTTTATGCTAATTGATTTATATGCTCTTTGTTTGTGTTAAACTTGTATGAAATATTAGCGTTCGTTTATTGGACGGGGATAACAAAGTTTTAGGTAGCGTCGAATCTTAGAATTGACCCTAAGCTACAATCCTATGTTGGTAAATAGAGACTGGAATGTTTAGTTGAATGGTATAAGTGAACTCCTGGACATTTGTAAATCAAAAGATGCAAAAACTTGGATGCCTATGATTTCAGATATCAATATGTAGCTTTTATCATTTTTCTTTATCCTACTGGTAAGCTTTATACTTTCACTCTTGGTTAGCATTTGTTTTTATAGATGTGAATTGTATTATGTGTGTATGAACAAATATATTTGAATACTTTATTTTATTTGGATACTCTAACATAAGATCACCCACTTTGTCATTTTACTATAACTATAAGATGTTAAGACCTTTAGCTTTCTTCCATTCATGTAATTTCAAAGCTTATCATATCATATACATTTTTCCTACATAATTAGGAGATTAAATTTTAGTTGCTTCCTGTAATAAAAGGATTCGACCATATTATTTTATTCATGTAATTAGTACTTTTGAGAGTTGAACTCTTTCAAGCAATTTAACCATGATGGATATTATTATTTCGAGTTCTAAGTTCTATTTTGAGTTTATGAATTAAGAGATAAATGAGATTTTAAAACTAATATTTTATCTTTACTCTCAAAGTAAGAGCTCATTATAACGTAGTAAATAAATGAAAAAGATTATTACATTCAATTTCAAAAATTAAAAAAAAAAGAACTTACTGGATCACTTCTAAAGAAAACAAGTGAAGTTTGTGTTAAAACAAACCACCTTTTCTTCCAGGATGTCCATCCAATACCTACACATAAAGAAATTACATACAATGTAATTTTATAATGACTTACAAAATTTAGTCATTCTAGTATCGTTAAGCATCATTATCTATAGTCAAAGATAAAATGCAATTGAATCGTAAAAAGATCAAAAGAATAAAAAGAATGAACAAAGAAAAAGCATACATGATTAGCAGTGCATTTCTATAACCGAAATTTCTATTCATCTAAGATTAGTTGGGATTATAATATTATTTTATACATAAAGAGTATTAATTTCATGCTTTTATTTTAGGGGTAAAATAACATGTCTCTATTTAAAATTTCAACCAAAATCACTTTTTCGCATTAATGAAAGCATTGTATATGGGCAACTTATATGACCTTGAAAAATATTAAGTATAAATATTATATACAAGTTTTTCTTGCCTTTGAAGTTGTTACTATTATTAGTCATAGTAAAATCTTATTAGATATATTCTTACTCAGTGTTTCCATTTAAACAAATTAAATGAATTTAATAGTAGCGAAAGTTAAAAAGCCTTATTTTTGGGTCGGATGAGAACATGAATTATTCGGTGCATCATCATCATCATTATCATTATCATCATCATCATCATCATCATTTCCTCCACCTCTTGGTATTGGGATTATATAACTAAAATAAATCAATAAATTAATAATTCTACATCACATAAATTAGAGAAGTTTACCATACCTTTGGAAGATATGAAAAGTGGCCCACTTTTGAAAACCTAAAAGAAATTAATAAAAAATTCAGTTGTTAAGTGATATTGAGTATACTTATTATAATTTGAAAAAACAGTATTTATTTTAAACTAACTTTTTTTTTTTGTTAAAAATCAATCAAATTTATCATTTGAATACAAATAATTTTACCATTTTTACTATGTTTATCTCATTTGTGTTAGGTGAATTAGAATACAATTTTTATAAAGTAAAATTTTAACATGGTTGTCAAGGAGGGAGAAAAAGTGGAGCAATAGTTAAATTATCTCTATGTGAATTAAAAGTCGTAAATTTAAACCGTGAAATTAACTACTAATATAATTATCAAATTAGATTGTCTATGTTATATCTTTTGAATTGGGCTACCTTTTTTATATGAAAAAGTCTACAATTTACCTGAATTTTCATGAGAACAAGTTGATGAACCACAAAACTTAAGCATATTGACCAATGTATTCCCATTCCAAAACCATGTTTTATTTTGAATGAATCAACCAATCAATTGAGGAAAAAAAATTATTCATACTTTTGCAAATACAAATAATTACCTTAGTGCTACTGCTACTCTTGAAAAGAGGATGATCTGGTGACCCAGTTTGGGGCTCAGGTTGAGGTTGAGGATCGAGATTAGGAGCACCATCATTTTCCTACACAAAAAAACAAAAACAAAATGAGCTTTTGCTTTCAATTCACACACACGACGTCATTAACCAACCATTAAACATTCCTTTACACCATACTTCATATAAAAAAATCCAAATTCTACATTTGATAGGCTCTTATGAACAAAGAAATTTTTGCATAAAAAAATTATTAAAATAAATAAATAACATTTTTAAGATATTTTACCTGAATTGATTCATCAGTTTTGTTAGTCATTCTGCAATTCCAAATTCAAAATACAATATTTATATACCCTTATGTATTATGTCATAGACAATCCTGCATCAACATTAATCATGATAACAATACAACTTAGATATTACAATTTAATTTAAGAAAAATAAAACAATAATAATACTAGTATTATTAATATGAGAATTTACCTGGACATAGAATGAGAGAAACAAAGAAAAATAGGAAAAGCATGAAAGTGAAAAAAAGTTAACAGTTTTGCATTTAAATTCGACCTATCTCTTTGATCTCTTTCCACTATTCTCTTGTCTCTTTTTTGCTTTTTCAAATGGAAGAAGAAATATGTATGTGAAAGAAAAATTTGTGTTTATGGTTGGATGTTGAAGTGGGAAGAGAGAAGCAAAGAAGAGAATGAAAAATAATGAGCGGAGATGGCTGTTTCGTAATGTGCGGCAGACGTACACATCATTACTATACCTCTAAACTAAAACAAAAGCAAAAGTGGATGGTTAAATTTGGAGGAAAAAGAAAATGTCTTTTTTATTTTTCATTTAATTTGCAACATTCTATTCTCTACTTAACTCCCATTTGTCCTTTTTATTATTCCTTGTGTTGTTCAAGAGATTAAATTAAAATCATACATATTATTTCAGTTTTATTATAAACCAAATATAGAATTATCAAAATATGTTATAATTTATGAGTTGCATTGTTTTAATTTATCAAAATTAAAAGTTTATAGTAAAATTTTAAGTCACACAAAAATATTTAATTTTGCTTTAGCTCTCGTAATCAATAATTTAAGTGGATTCAATCCATATAACTTGTGATTCGAGTAGGTTGTTTCATTTTTATCTTTATTCTTTGAACATATATTTTTATATTTAATTTTTCTAATAAAACTATTTTTTTAATTACTTCAAATAAAAAATACTATTTCATTATTTATTTATCATATTTATTAGAAATAGATCTTTTAAATTTTAAAGCCTTTCAAAGTTTATTATAAGAATTTTATTATTTCAAAAAGTTAATTATTAAGTGAGCTAATATGTTTAAACTATCAATTTGTGTAGGGTTAGATTAAGTAGAATTTTTTTCTAAATATACATAGGTAGTCTTATTTATTATTTCAACCCATAACATTTGGAGAGTAAACCCAAGCATATTTTAACAACTCCTTCGCATGTGTGAAATACATTTTTTTAGATCGTACATTCTCGACCAATGAACTCATGAAGAAGGGAGCAAAAACCTTTGATTCGAAAGTTACTCCATTCGGTATTACCATTAAGGACAAACTATAAATCTCAAGTTATTATAAAGTCACAGCAATAACATCGCAAAAGTGCCAAGTGCCAACTCCTAAATCACACAAATACTACTTCGTGCAAATTAAGGTCAACAACTCCTAAAATAACTCATAATATAAACAATCTATGCTATTATAAAAGGAAGTACCAATGAATTCATGCCTTTTGAAGCATATCTCCCCACTTATCTCTAAGACACCATTTCTTCAATCGCTCTACTATTACAAGTCAAACTCAAAACAAAAGTCTAAGACCACTCGTGACGATTGTTTATTGTACTTCAAAACAATCACCCTTTAACATATTTAAGAGCATCAGATAGTTCTAGAAGAATTATATTGCATGCTAATTGACACCAAGGCTCCCTTGGCCTTGAGTTGTTGATCACCCCTCAAGAACACCAGCAGATCCTATTACTATACTCTTCATTTGCAATGTCTCTCCATCTATTTATAAATATGAACTCTTTTAGTAAGGCAAATTATAAATCAATGAAACCAACTTGGAAGATTAGATTGAGCAGCTTGTTTTGCCCAAAATCCTGATTTCATATTGGCCTCCTCTTTTATGTTGACCATTTGATTAAGCTAGAATTAGAATTATAAGTTTGAATCACCAACTTATCCAAAGGACCAAGTGATTATTTAATTACAAATATTACTACTCCATCCATTCTTTTTTTTCAATGCCATAGCATTACTTATATTAACAAATTCACACAAAAATACTAATATATTAGAACTGGTAAGGTAACCTCCAACAGCCATCAGTTTTTCTTTTTTTTTTTTGGTATAGATTCAGTACAAAACTACAAAAATATTTTGTCATAGAGCTAAGTATTAAATTTTTTGGCAGTTTATTTTTCTCATTGCCGTTACTTCTCCAAGTTTGCCTCCTCTCTTTGTGTTGAGTTTGAGAAACAATAACATAATTTGATCATGACAAACATATTTAAGATTGAGTTTTTTTAGACAC
Organism: Arachis hypogaea; assembly: GCF_003086295.3. Classification (NCBI taxonomy): domain Eukaryota; kingdom Viridiplantae; phylum Streptophyta; class Magnoliopsida; order Fabales; family Fabaceae; genus Arachis; species Arachis hypogaea. Next base: position 63,968,540 of record NC_092042.1, on the reverse strand, counting down.
ATTTAAGATTGAGTTTGAAAATTCAAGTGTTTTTTTTATGAATATTTTATTATTACAGGCCCATATTAAAATGCTATAGACAAAAGGGGCCAAGCATGGCAGCAGATCATATTGGACAAATCAAAATAGAAAGATGCAAGCACTAGGATCAAAATGGACAAACATTATAGCATATCCCTGCTATAACCATGTCCAAAATCAGTTCGAGTAAAAGTGCTTACAAGCATAATTGTCACAACCGAATCGATGATCGAACTAGTCAAATAACTGATTTATTGATTTATTAGTTCAATCTATAAATTATTGGCTGAACCAGTAGAATCGGTTCTACATAAATAAAAAATATAAAATAGTAAAAACTTGAGTAAAGTAATTGTAAAACCCGGTTAATTAACGGCTAATTAACCCATAAATGAGAATTTATTCTAGAAAGCCTAAAATGTGATTTTTATGGCTAAATGTGATAGAGGAGATTGAGACGAGAATTTCGGTACCAATTTTATAGAATTCGGACCAAGATTGGACCGAACGGGCCAAACCGGGCCAATTAGACCCAAAGTGGGCCCTTGGCCCAACATAACTTAACCAAAACCCTAGTTTTCAGCACTCTCTCTCCTCACAACACTCAAAAACACGCTGAAAGTAAAGGGAATGGGGGAAGAACACTCTCTCAAACTTCTATCTCTCACTTGATCTTCAAACCACCATAACTTTTGATCTAGAGCTCCGATTGCCGCTCCGTTTGCGGCCACGCGTTCACCGCGAAGAGCTCTACAAAACCCATACAATCAATCTTGAGGTAAGTCACAAGTTTCTGTTCGAAATTCCAGCCCTTATTTTCGAGTTTCATGGGTGAAATGTTGAGATTTTGGGTTCTTTGATGTTAGAGGACCCAACTCTCTTGAAGGAGAAGGTTAATCTTGTCTCCTTGGACCTTGGGTGTGGTAAGATTCTCAACCCTAGTGTATTTTGTTGTTTTATGATGTTTGGGTTTTGAGATGTTGTGTATGGGTATGATGATTGTGGCTTAGGTTGTGTATATGTGAATATTGGAGCTTGATTGGTGATTTTGAAAAGCTTGGAGAGGGTTTGGTGGTGAAAAATCTGTTCTTTGAGGTGTTGAGGCCTTGAGAGCTTGTGGATAAGTGATTTGGAAGTGCTCTGGTAGAGCTTGGGAAAAATCGGCTAAGGTATGGTTTCGGTTTCCCGTATCTAATATGTAATGTGGTAGGAAATACTTAGGCTAGAGGCCCTAAGATAGGCATTGAAATGTTGATGTTGTTGAATGATTGAGATATATGATGTGGTCATATATGTGATGATGATTAATGATGCCTTGATGGTATGATGTATGAGAAATATGCATGTTGTGATATATGCTTGATGATTGGTTATGGTTGAATTGTGGGTTGGACCATGTTGATGGTGAGTATGATATTGATTGTGTACAATGATGATTTATTGGAATTGGTGTTGTTGAGAATTGGCATGAGTAAGAGTATATGATATGTCAATATATTTGAGTTTGAGCCACTTGGGTGAAGTGGGTTAGAATGATGAGATAGTGATTTTGTATATTGTGGTAAAGTGTCAATGTGTGAGTTGAGGAGGCTTGATGTTGAAATTGATGTATTTTGATTGATTTCAAAGGAAAGGGATGAAAATGGCATGTTTTGATTGATTTTGAAAAGAGTTGGAAATGACTTGTTTTGAAAATGGCACTTTGTGGTTTTTATGAAAAACATGGTTTTTGGGCATACTTTGGTGGAACATAACTTGGACTACGGATCTCTGTTTTGTGCCAAATCTATTTAGAAATGAAATTGGATCCGGGATGTCCATGTCGTTCGAAGAACGGGTGAAAAACGATTTAAAATGAGAAAGTTATGTCCGTTGGAAGATTGGGGTTCAAATTGGTAAATTCTGCAGCTTTTAACTTAGAAAATTTTTAGCAGAATGACCCCTTGCGCGTGGGCGCACTTGGCGCGTGCGCGCCGTTCTTCCCGAAAATGCCATACACGCGTACGCGTGATGTGCGCGGGCGCGCCGATGGTGCTGCACCCAATGCCCAGCCATTTTCCAGAGAGTCATGCCAGAACTGTGCCAGTGTTGTGCCTGGGGCACGAGAACACCCACGCGTACGCGTGGTTGACGCGTACGCGTCGATTGGCAAATTTTTAATCCACGCGTTAGCGTGCTTGACGCTTGCGCGTCGATGAAGTTTTTGAGGCCATCCGCGCGTGCACGTGGAGTGCGCGTACGCGTGGCCCTGTTCTCATTCCAAAGTTGATTTTTGAGTTTTAAAAGGCAAATTTCATACTTCTAAGCCTCCGATCTCACCACTTATATCTTAAATCATTATGATATGCCTAGCTATGAGAGAAGGAGCTAGTGGATGTGGTAACTTGCGAGTGAAGCAAGGGAAAATGAATAATCAATGAGGATCATTGATGATTATGTGAGATGTGGAGGATGGTGGTGGAAGTGCTTGTTATGCCATTGGCCGAAGGGCCGTAATTGTTTATGAATTGGCTGGTTATGGATTTAACCGTGAGCCAGAATGGCTGTGCATGATATGAATATTGGCTGGTTCTGGACTGAACCGTGAGCCGGATGGCTGATATGGATGTTGATCCATGGATGAGAATTCATGCATGTTTATGCTGAATTATTGATAATTGTGATTTGCACTTCCACTATCTGAGATACGAGTTTCCCTGGGTAGTAGCAGTGGCTAGCCACCACGTGCTCCAGGTTGAGACTTGATACTCTGTTGACCCTATGTCATAAGTGTGGCCGGGCACTGTGAAAGACCCGGATGAGCTCGCCCCCGTAAATATTCACCAGTGAAGGTGATGGATATAGATCATGATTATGATCAAGTTTATGACGAGTATAACTCGAGTTGGGGATGCGTGACAGAGGGACAGTCCAATGGTTAGCGACCAGGACTTGTCGGGTTGGCTCTATAACCGACAAGATGATATCATCAGCCACTAGGGACAGGCATTCATCATATGCATACTATGTGAATTGTTTGAGATTGCCTATTTGACTGCATATTACTTGCTAATTGTCTAAATGCCTTACTTGTTCCTAAATGTATATTTCTTGCCTGATATAACTGTGTTTGATACATTATACTCCTGCTGGTGGTTGGGAGGTCTGAAGGAATTGGAAAGGGAAGTATTAGTTAGACTGAAGTATCTTTAGTCAGATGCTCTTTATGGTTTAGTTTATTTATAAGCTTTGATATTCTCTGGAAGAAGTTCTAGGATTGCCTTTGGCTTTCCTCCATCATTATGTATTATATATGTGGAAGCTGTTACCATGCTGGGGACCTCTGGTTCTCACCCATGCGAATTTTGTGGTTTTCAGATGCAGGACGTGATGTTTCCCGTTGAGGCATGCTGGAGACTTCTATAATTGCGAAGATCCTTTGTTCTCGGGGCTATGTTTTGGTTTATATGTTTTGCTTAGATACTTTTATCTCCATTAAATAATACAAACTGTGATGACTCCTCTTATGGGAGATTTTGGAGAATAGGTTTTATGTATTTGTGTCCCTTTGGGTTTCCTTTGGGGTTTTCCTTATTTTTATCATATGTATATATTGCTATGCTCGGACCGGTTATCTTCGCAGCCGGATTTTGAGTCTTGATATTCCTGTTTTTGACACTCTTTTGTATATATATAATCTCGCGCTGGTTTATCCTTATTCGTTACGTTGTCGATCGGAGTGTTGCGCTTTAGAGTTGCGATGGTTTTTGTTTACCCCCTTTTTCTACAAAGGCTCCTAGTTATAATCAATCATTCATACTACTATATGTACTAAATTTTTATTTTAGAGGTCGTAATACCTTGCCATCTCTGAATTATGACTTAAGCATAAGACTCTGTATGGTAGGGTGTTACAGTAATGGTGCACGAATCCCCACACTTCATACAACTGTACTAGCAAGTGCACTGGGTCGTCCAAGTAATACCTGAGCAAGTCAGGGTCGATCCCATGAGGATTGTGGTTTGAAGCAAGCTATGGTTATCTTGCAGATCTTAGTCAGATAGATAGAAGAGTTGCTGGATTTGGTTAAAAGCATAAAAAGAATAAAAAATGGAATTACAAGATTTGATTACAAGAAGATGGTTAAGGCTTGGAGATGCTTTGTCTTTTTGGATTAACTCTGGTCTTACTGTCTTCTTCAATTGTGAATAATTTTTTCTATGGCAGGCTGTATGTGATTGTCGCCAGATGAGAGGTTGCCAATAGTCCTCCAAATATGAACCCCAGGGTTAGTGCGGATCCATTCTGATTGAGGGTGAAGTTCCTGTAGTCCATTCTCCTTGATGATCTTACTCAAAATGCCACAAACAAGGTTGGATCTTCTGGATCAGAGAATGTTGTGCCTTTGGATTCTAGCCTCTACCACAGAGACCCTAATCACTCCATACTTCAGCTGAACTGGTGTCTCGAGAAGTCTCCAACGAAGTCGTGGATTAGCCATCTAAGAGATGTATAATCAAGCTGGTGGTTCATCATTGTCCGATGAAAGACTCACTCTGAATCCATGTAAAATGTGATAACCTTATGCCAGTTCAACGTATTCAAATTGATGAAGAACGAAAATACATCTTAGAATAAAGAATCAAACACAGATTGAAAGGAAATAGCAATACTTTTATTAATCCATAAAACTCAGCAGAGTTTCTCCCCTCAACGTAGGAGGTTTAAAAACTCATACTGATAGAAAATACAATGTGAAAAATGAAATATGCTGGAAGAGATCTCCCTTTAATGAGAGGTGTAAAAGTTCTTTAAAAACTAGACTAATGACTAAGGATTACATAAGAAAAGGTAAAACAGTCTTTTAGTGCTAAAATCCACTTTCGGGGCCCACTTAGTGAGTGTTTGGGCTGAGTTTTGATGAGATCCACGTGCTAGGAGGCTCTAGGGCGTTGAACATTGGCTAGGAGGTCCACTTTGGGTATTTGGACACTGGTCTCTTCTCTTTGGGCGTTGGACGCCTGGAATGGGGCAGGAGGCTGGCGTTGGATGCCAGTTTTGGGCCTTCAATTTTGAAGCAAAGTATGAACTATTATACATTACTAGAAATTTCTGGAAGTCAGCTTTCTATAGCCATTGAGAATGCTCCATTTTGACTTCTATAGCTCCAGAAAAAGCTATTTCGAGTGCAAGGAGGTCAAATCCGGATAGCATCTATAGTGCTTTCTCTGTCTCTGAATCAGACTTTTGCTCCAGTTCCTCTATTTCAGCTAGAAAATACCTGAAATTGCATAAAAACACACAAACTCAAAGTAGAATCCAAAAATATGATTTTTACACTAAAATCTATGAAAACTTAATAAAAATTAAACAAAACATGCTGAAAACTATATGAAAATGATGCCAAAAAGCGTATTAAATATCCGCCCATTAAGTAACAATTAGGTCCTTGAAGTTTTCGACTTCAGAGTAATTAGTCCTTAGAAAATAAAGTACCAATTTGGTATTCTATGATAGTAAACGATGGACATGTTATGTCTTTTAATTTATCATGTGAAATTTAATAGTGATACTTATATGTCCTTATTAATTAGTCCTAAGTCGAAATCATCGAAAACCTACTACTTGATTCAATACTCTAAAAAAATTAAAATAAATATCTTCACTAAAATTTTAATATATAAATGTAAATATTGAAATATTTAATTTTTATTTTAATAATTGTATAAATCCAAAATAATTATAAATTAAAAAAAGTGAGTATAAAATTAAAATTAAATTAAATAAATATAAAATAATACAATTGTGTAAATATATAATATATATAATAACTAGCACATAAAGTATTAAAAGAGTAAAGCAGCCTGGTGGCATGTGTTGTTGTTCACCCTCTAGAGCACAAGACTTTGAACCTGTATTCATGCATTTTTGTCCTCTAGAGGGTGAACAACAACACATGCCATCGAACTCTTATCCTCTAGAGGGTGAACAACAACACATGCCACCAAGTAAAGGAGCATAGAAGCTAGGACCGGCCGGTTCACTGATGAGCGGATAATTTGTACGCTTTTTGGCATTGTTTTTAGTATGTTTTTAGTATGATCTAGTTAGTTTTTAGTATATTTTTATTAGTTTTTAGTTAAAATTCACTTTTCTGGACTTTACTATGAGTTTGTGTGTTTTTCTGTGATTTCAGGTATTTTCTGGCTGAAATTGAGGGACCTGAGCAAAAATCTGATTCAGAGACTAAAAAGGACTGCAGATGCTATTGGATTCTGACCTCCCTATACTCGAAGTGGATTTTCTGGAGCTACAGAAGCCCAATTGGCGCGCTCCCAACGGCGTTGGAAATTAGATATCCTAGGCTTTCCAGCAATATATGATAGTCCATACTTTGCCCAAGATTTGATGGCCCAAATCGGCGTTCAAAGTCACCCTCAGAATTCCCAGCGTTAAACGCCGGAACTGGCACAAGAATGGGAGTTAAACGCCCAAACTGGCATAAAAGCTGGCGTTTAACTCCAAGAAGAGTCTCTACACGAAAATGCTTCAATGCTCAGCCCAAGCACACACCAAGTGGGCCCGGAAGTGGATTTTTATGTCATTTACTCATCTCTGTAAACCCTAGGCTACTAGTTCTCTATATATAGGACCTTTTACTATTGTATTTTCATCTTCTGATCTTTGGAATCTTTTGATCTTTAGATCTTTTGATCACTTTGGGAGGCTGGCCATTCGGCCATGCCTAGACCTTGTTCTTATGTATTTTCAACGGTGGAGTTTCTACACACCATAGATTAAGGTGTGGAGCTCTGCTGTACCTCGAGTATTAATGCAATTACTATTGTTCTTCTATTCAATTCCGCTTGTTCTTGTTCCAAGATATCACTTGTTCTTCAACTTGATGAATGTGATGATCCGTGACACTCATCATCATTCTCACCTATGAACGTGTGCCTGACAACCACCTCCGTTCTACCTTAGATTGGGTGAATATCTCTTGGATTCCTGATACACGATGCATGGTTGATCGCCTGACAACCGAGTGCTCGCCTGACAACCGAGCCAGCCATTCCGTGAGATCAGAGTCTTCGTGGTATAGGCTAGAACTGATGGCGGCATTCAAGAGAATCCGGAAGGTCTAACCTTGTCTGTGGTATTCTGAGTAGGATTCAATGATTGAATGACTGTGACGAGCTTCAAACTCCTGAAGGCGGGGCGTTAGTTACAGACGCAAAAGAATCACTGGATTCTATTCCGGCCTGATTGAGAACCGACAGATGGATAGCCGTGCCGTGACAGGGTGCGTTGAACATTTCCACTGAGAGGATGGGAGGTAGCCACTGACAACGGTGAAACCCTTGCATAAGCTTGCCATGGAAAGGAGTAAGAAGGATTGAATGAAGACAGTAGGAAAGCAGAGAGACGGAAGGGACAAGCATCTTCATACGCTTATCTGAAATTCCTAACAATGAATTACATAAGTATCTCTATCTTTATCTCTATGTTTTATTCGTATATCATCATTCATATCCATTTGAGTTTGCCTGACTAAGATTTATAAGGTGACCATAGCTTGCTTCATACCAACAATCTCTGTGGGATCAACCCTTACTCGCGTAAGGTTTATTACTTGGACGACCCAGTACACTTGCTGGTTAGCTGTGCGAAGTTGTGTTTATGCCATGGTATTGAACACCAAGTTTTTGGATTCATCACCGGGGATTATTTGTGTTGTGAAAAGTATTGATCACAATTTCGTGCACCAAGTTTTTGGCGCCGTTGCCGGGGATTGTTCGAGTATGGACAACTGACGGTTCATCTTGTTGCTTAGATTAGGTATTTTTTCTTCAGAGTTCTTAAGAATGAATTCTAGTGTTTTAAGATGATCTGTTGAAATCTGGCTGGCTGTGAAGCCATGTCTAATTTTATTGGACCGAGGTTTCAACTTATCATCACAAGAGCATGTTGATTTCTATCAATCTTGCTGTTGGAGCAGTGATCTGCTAAGGCTTGGCTGGCCTTTGGCCATGTCTAGTGTTTTGGACCGAAGCTTTCTTTGAAAGCTTGGCTGGCTGTAAAGCCATGTCTAATTCCTGGACCGGAGTCTTAGACTAAACATTGCATGATTCCTGGAATTCTCATTAAGAATTTTGATACCTTCATTTTCTTTTTCCACTTAATTTTCGAAAAAGCACAAAAAAAAAATTTTACAAAATCATAAAAACCAAAAAAATATTTTTCCTATTGAGACTCTATTCTCATTTTAAGTTTGGTGTCAATTGCATATTTTTTGTTGTTTTTGCACTCATGCATATATCTTCATTAATCTTCAAGTTGTTCTTGATTATTTCTTACTCTGATCTTTGAATTCTCTTGACTTGAGTGTTTATGTGTCTCATATGCATTCTCATTAGTGTCAGTAGTATACAAACTGCTAAGTTTGGTGTCTTGCATGCATTTTTATTCGATTTTAGTTGCATTTTGATTATTCCTCACTATTAAAAATCCAAAAATATTTTTAATTTGTGTCTTTTCAAGTCAATAATACAGAGAATTGAAGATTCAGAACATACTGCAGAGGAATTATACAGAAAAAGCTGGGCGTTCAAAACGCCCAGTGAAGAAGGCAAACTGGCGTTTAAACGCCAGCCAGGGTGCCTGGCTGGGCGTTTAACGCCCAAAAGGGTAGAGTTTTGGGCGTTAAACGCCAGAATGTGCACCATTCTGGGCGTTTAACGCCAGGATGGCACAAGAGGGAAGATTTTGTTTTTAATGCAGATTTTTTTTTCAGGTTTTCAAAGTTTTTCAAAATCAAATCTTTTTCAAACCACATCTTTTCAATCAAATCTTTTTCAAAATCAATTTCTTTCTATTTTTAAGGATACTTGCTATCAATTAATGATTTGATTCAACATATCAAGTATGTTGCCTTTTCTGTTGAGAAAGGTTTAATGTTTGAATCATATCTTTTCTTGATAGCCAAGTCATTAATTTTCAAAATCAAATCTTTTTAAAATGTTTTTCAAATCATATCTTCTCAATCACATTTTTTTAAAAAAAAAAACCCAATCATATCTTCTTAACCACATCTTTTTCAAAATAGTTTTCAATCATATCTTTTTAATTTCTAATTTCAAAATCTTTTTCAAAAATCACTTTACTTCTTTCCCACTTTTATTTTCGAAAATCAATTAGTGTTTTTCAAAATGTTTTCAAAATCTTTTACTTAATTTTCGAAAATTGCTTCCCCTCTTCTCACATCTTTCTATTTATGGGCTAACACTATTCCTTAATGCAAAATTCGAACTCCATCTTCTTTGATAAGTTCGAATTTTCTACTTCTGCCTTCTATTTTTCTTTTCCTCTGACACCTCAAGGAATCTCTATACTGTGACATAGAGGATTCCATATTTTCTTGTTTTCCTCTCTTTCATATGAGCAGGAGCAAAGACAAAAGCATTCTTGTTGAGGCTGATCCTGAACCTGAAAGGACCTTGAAGCGAAAACTAAGAGAAGCCAAGGCACAAATCTTTGTAGAGGACCTAACAGAAATCTTCAAAGAAGAAGAACCCATGGCAGCCGAAAACAACAACAATGCCAACAATGCAAGGAAGGTGCTGGGTGACTTTACTGCACCTACTCCCGACTTCTATGGGAGAAGCATCTCTATCCCTGCCATTGGAGCAAACAACTTTGAGCTTAAGCCTCAATTAGTTTCTCTAATGCAACAGAATTGCAAGTTCCATGGACTTCCATTGGAAGATCCTCATCAATTTTTAGCTGAATTCTTGCAAATCTATGACACTGTCAAGACTAATGGGGTTGACCCTGAGGTCTACAGACTTATGCTATTCCCTTTTGCTGTAAGAGACAGAGCTAGAATATGGTTGGAGTCACAACCTAAAGAAAGCCTGAACTCTTGGGAAAAGCTAGTCAATGCCTTCTTGGCAAAGTTCTTTCCACCTCAAAAATTGAGTAAGCTTAGAGTGAAAGTCCAAACCTTCAGACAGAAGGAAGGAGAATCCCTCTATGAAGCTTGGGAAAGATACAAACAATTAATCAGAAAGTGTCCTACTGATATGCTTTCTGAATGGAGCATCATTGGAATTTTCTATGATGGTCTCTCTGAACTATCCAAGATGTCTTTGGATAGCTCTGCTGGAGGATCTCTTCATCTGAAGAAGACGCCTACAGAAGCTCAAGAGCTGGTTGAAATGGTTGCAAATAACCAATTCATGTACACTTCTGAAAGGAATCCTGTGAACAATGAGACTAGTCAGAAGAAAGGAGTTCTTGAGATTGACACTCTGAATGCCATACTGGCTCAGAATAAAATATTGACTCAACAAGTCAATATGATTTCTCAAAGTCTGTCTGGAATGCAAAATGCACCAAGCAGTACTAAGGAAGCTTCATCTGAAGAAGAAGCTTATGATCCTGAGAACCCTTCAATAGAAGAGGTGAATTACATGGGAGAACCCTATGGAAACACCTATAATCTTTCATGCAGAAATCATCCAAATCTCTCATGGAAGGATCAACAGAGACTTCAACAAGGTTTCAACAACAATAATGGTGGAAGAAACAGGTTTAGCAATAGCAAGCCTTTTCCATCATCTTCTCAGCAACAGACAGAGAGTTCTAAGCAGAATACCTCTGACTTAGCAACCATGGTCTCTGATCTAATCAAAACCACTCAAAGTTTTATGACTGAAACAAGGTCATCCATTAGAAATTTGGAGGCACAAGTGGGTCAGCTGAGCAAGAAAATTACTGAACTCCCTCCTAGTACTCTTCCAAGCAATACAGAAGAAAATCCAAAAGGAGAGTGCAAAGCCATCAACATGGCCGAATTAGGAGAGGAGGAAGAGGCAGTGAACGCCACTGAGGAAGACCTCAATGGACGTCCACTGGCCTCCAATGAGTTCCCCAATGAGGAACCATGGGAATCTGAGGCTCAAAATGAGACCATAGAGGTTCCATTGGACTTACTTCTGCCATTCATGAGCTCTGATGAGTATTCTTCCTCTGAAGAGGATGAGTATGTCACTGAAGAGCAAGTTGCTAAATACCTTGGAGCAATCATGAAGCTAAATGACAAGTTATTTGGGAATGAGACTTGGGAAAATGAACCCCCTTTGCTCACCAAGGAACTGAATGACTTGTCTAGGCAGAAACTGCCTCAAAAGAGACAGGATCCTGGGAAGTTTTCAATACCTTGTACCATAGGCACCATGACCTTCAAGAAGGCCTTGTGTGACTTAGGGTCAAGTGTAAACCTCATGCCTCTCTCTGTAATGGAGAAGTTAGGGATCTTTGAGGTGCAAGCTGCAAAAATCTCACTAGAGATGGCAGACAATTCAAGAAAACAAGCCTATGGACTTGTAGAGGATGTTCTGGTAAAAGTTGAAGACCATTACATCCCTGCTGATTTCATAGTCCTAGAGACTGGGAAGTGCATGGATAAATCCATCATCCTTGGCAGACCCTTCCTAGCCACAGCAAAGGCTGTGATTGATGTTGATAGAGGAGAATTGATCATTCAAGTGAATGAAGAATCCTTTGTGTTTAAGGCTCAAGGATATCCCTCTGTCATCATGGAGAGGAAGCATGAAGAGCTTCTCTCAAAACAGAGCCAAACAGAGCCCCCACAGTCAAACTCTAAGTTTGGTGTTGGGAGGCCACAACCAACTTCTAAGTTTGGTGTTGAACCCCCACATTCAAACTCTAAGTTTGGTGTTGGGAGGTTCCAACATTGCTCTGAGCATCTTTGAAGCTCCATGAGAGCCCTATGTCAAGCTACTGACATTAAAGAAGCGCTTTTTGGGAGGCAACCCAATGTTATATTTTATCTATTTTCCTTTGTTATTTTATGTTCTTTTGTAGGTTGATGATCATGAGAAGTCACAAAATCAATTGAAAAAGCAAAAACAGAATGAAAAACAGAAAGAAAAACAGCACACCCTGGAGGAGAGCGTGCTGGCGTTTAAACGCCAGTAAGGCTAGCTGTTGGGCGTTTAACGCCCAGTCTGGCACCATTCTGGGCGTTTAACGCCAGAAAGGGGCACCAGACTGGCGTTAAACGCCAGAAAAGGGCAAGCATTCTGCGTTAAACACCAGAAATGGGCACCAGCCCGGCGTTTAACGTCAGAATTGGCTCAAAACGCATTTTTGCTTGCCACTTGGTGCAGGGATGACTTTTCCTTGACACCTCAGGATCTGTGGACCCCGCAGGATCCCCACCTACCCCACCACTCTCTCTCTTCTTCACCCATTCACCAATCACCTCAACACCTCTTCCCCAAAAACCCTTCACCTATCAAATCCCATCTTTCCCTTCACCACTCACATCTATCCTTCATAAAAACCCCACCTACCTCACTTTTCAAATTCAAACCACTTTCCCTCCCAAACCCACCCATACATGACCGAACCATGATCCCCCCCCCCACTCCTATATAAACCCATCTTCACTCCTTCATTTTCACACAACCAAACCACCACTTCTCCCCATTTTTGGCCGAACACAAAGCCATTCCCTTCTTCCTCATTTCTTCTTCTTCTACTCTCTTCTTTCTTCTTTTGCTCAAGGACGAGCAAACCTTTTAAGTTTGGTGTGGTAAAAGCATTGTTTTTTGTTTTTCCATAACCATTTATGGCATCCAAGGCCGGAGAAACCTCTAGAAAGAGGAAAGGGAAGGCAAAAGCTTCCACCTCTGAGTTATGGGAGATGGAAAGATTCATCTCAAGGGTGCATCAAGACCACTTCTATGAAGTTGTGGCCTTGAAGAAGGTGATCCCCGAGGTCCCTTTTTCACTCAAAAAGAGTGAATATCCGGAGATCCGACATGAGATCCGAAGAAGAGGTTGGGAAGTTCTTACCAACCCCATTCAACAAGTCAGAATCTTAATGGTTCAAGAGTTCTATGCCAATGCATGGATCACCAAGAACCATGATCAAAGTGTGAACCCGGATCCAAAGAATTGGCTTACTATGGTTCGGGGAAAATACTTGGATTTTAGTCCGGAAAATGTAAGGTTGGCATTCAACTTGCCCATGATGCAAGGAGATGAACATCCTTACACTAGAAGGGTCAACTTTGATCAAAGGTTGGACCAAGTCCTCACAGACATTTGTGAAGAGGGCGCCCAATGGAAGAGAGATTCAAGAGGAAAGCCGGTTCAATTGAAAAGGCATGACCTCAAGCCCGTGGCTAGAGGATGGTTGGAGTTTGTCCAACGCTCAATCATTCCCACTAGCAACCGGTCCGAAGTTACTATAGACCGGGCTATCATGATTCATAGCATCATGATTGGAGAAGAAATAGAAGTTCATGAGTTGGAGTTGACATAGAGGGAGACATCCCCATTGATGAGGACAAGCCCATCACTAAGAAGAGGATGGAGCAAACAAGAGACCCTTCTCATCATCAAATCCCTGAGATGCCTCAAGGGATGTACTTTCCTCCACAAAACTATTGGGAGCAACTAAACACCTCCCTAGGAGAATTGAGTTCCAACATGGGACAACTAAGGGTGGAGCACCAAGAACACTCCGTCCTCCTCCATGAAATTAGAGAAGATCAAAGAATCATGAGAGAGGAGCAACAAAGACAAGGAAGAGACATTGAGGAGCTCAAGCACTCCATAGGATCTTCAAGAGGAAGAACAAGCCGCCATCACTAAGGTGGACCCGTTCTTTAATCTCCTTGTTCTTTATTTTTCTGTTTTTCGAAAAATCATGCTTATGTTATCTATGTTTGTGTCTTGTGATCATTAGTGTCTTAGTGTCTATGCCTTAAAGTTATGAATGTCCTATGAATCCATCACCTCTCTTAAATGAAAAATGTTCTTAATTGAAAAAGAGAAGAATTGCATGAATTTTAAATTTTATAACAGTTTAATTATTTTGATGTGGTGGCAATACTTTTGTTTTCTGAATGCATGCTTAAACAGTGCATATGTCTTTTGAATTTGTGGTTCATGAATGTTGGCTCTTGAAAGAATGATGAAAAAGGAGACATGTTACTGAGGATCTGAAAAATCATAAAAATGATTCTTGAAGCAAGAAAATGCAGTGAATACAAAAAAAAATCGAAAAAAAAGAAAGAAAAAGAAAAAGAAAAAGAAAGAGAAAAAGAAAGAAAAAGAAAGAAATAAAGTTGTGATCCAAGGCAAAAATAGTGTGCTTAAGAACCCTGGACACCTCTAATTGGGGACTCTAGCAAAGCTGAGTCACAATCTGAAAAGGTTCACCCAATTATGTGTCTGTGGCATGTATGTATCCGGTGGTAATACTGGAAGACAGAGTGCTTTGGGCCACGGCCAAGACTCAATAAGTAGCTGTGTTCAAGAATCATCATACTTAACTAGGAGAATCAATGACACTATCTGGATTCTGAGTTCCTAAAGAAGCCAATCATTCTGAATTTCAAAGGATAAAGTGAGATGCCAAAACTATTCAGAGGCAAAAAGCTAAAAGCCCCGCTCATCTAATTAATACTGATCTTCATAGATGTTTTTGGAATTCATTGCATATTCTCTTCTTTTTATCTTATTTGACTTTCAGTTGCTTGAGGACAAGCAACAATTTAAGTTTGGTGTTGTGATGAGCGGATAATTTGTACGCTTTTTGGCATTGTTTTTAGTATGTTTTTAGTATGATCTAGTTAGTTTTTAGTATATTTTATTAGTTTTTAGTTAAAATTCACTTTTCTGGACTTTACTATGAGTTTGTGTGTTTTTCTGTGATTTCAGGTATTTTCTGGCTGAAATTGAGGGACCTGAGCAAAAATCTGATTCAGAGACTAAAAAGGACTGTAGATGCTGTTGGATTCTGACCTCCCTGCACTCGAAGTGGATTTTCTGGCGCTACAGAAGCCCAATTGGCGCGCTCCCAACGGCGTTGGAAAGTAGACATCCTGGGCTTTCCAGCAATATATGATAGTCCATACTTTGCCCAAGATTTGATGACCCAAACCGGCGTTCAAAGTCACCCTCAGAATTCCCAGCGTTAAACGCCGGAACTGGCACAAGAATGGGAGTTAAACGCCCAAACTGGCATAAAAGCTGGCGTTTAACTCCAAGAAGAGTCTCTACACGAAAATGCTTCAATGCTTAGTCCAAGCACACACCAAGTGGGCCCGGAAGTGGATTTTTATGTCATTTACTCATCTCTGTAAACCCTAGGCTATTAGTTATCTATATATAGGACCTTTTACTATTGTATTTTCATCTTCTGATCTTTGGAATCTTTTGATCTTTAGATCTTTTGATCACTTTGGGAGGCTGGCCATTCGGCCATGCCTAGATGTTGTTCTTATGTATTTTCAACGGTGGAGTTTCTACACACCATAGATTAAGGTGTGGAGCTCTGCTGTACCTCGAGTATTAATGCAATTACTATTGTTCTTCTATTCAATTCCGCTTGTTCTTGTTCCAAGATATCACTTGTTCTTCAACTTGATGAATGTGATGATCCGTGACACTCATCATCATTCTCACCTATGAACGTGTGCCTGACAACCACCTCCGTTCTACCTTAGATTGGGTGAATATCTCTTGGATTCCTGATACACGATGCATGGTTGATCGCCTGACAACCGAGTGCTCGCCTGACAACTGAGCCAGCCATTCCGTGAGATCAGAGTCTTCGTGGTATAGGCTAGAACTGATGGCGGCATTCAAGAGAATCCGGAAGGTCTAACCTTGTCTGTGGTATTCTGAGTAGGATTCAATGATTGAATGACTGTGACGAGCTTCAAACTCCTGAAGGCGGGGCGTTAGTGACAGACGCAAAAGAATCACTGGATTCTATTCCGGCCTGATTGAGAACCGACAGATGGATAGCCGTGCCGTGACAGGGTGCGTTGAACATTTCCACTGAGAGGATGGGAGGTAGCCACTGACAACGGTGAAAACCTTGCATAAGCTTGCCATGGAAAGGAGTAAGAAGGATTGAATGAAGACAGTAGGAAAGCAGAGAGACGGAAGGGACAAGCATCTTCATACGCTTATCTGAAATTTCTACCAATGAATTACATAAGTATCTCTATCTTTATCTCTATGTTTTATTCGTATATCATCATTCATATCCATTTGAGTTTGCCTGACTAAGATTTACAAGGTGACCATAGCTTGCTTCATACCAACAATCTCTGTGGGATCGACCCTTACTCGCGTAAGGTTTATTACTTGGACGACCCAGTACACTTGCTGGTTAGTTGTGCGAAGTTGTGTTTATGCCATGGTATTGAACACCAAGTTTTTGGATTCATCACCGGGGATTATTTGTGTTGTGAAAAGTATTGATCACAATTTCGTGCACCATTCACGAATTTGTTTCGAACTGGCCGGTTTGAGACGAACCGTTTGGTTCTTAGCGGTTTGATTGCGCCTTCGGTCCAAACTCTCAACAGAACTACCCAGACCATCGGTTTATTGGTTTTCAATCGAACTGGCCAGTTTGGTTTGGTTCTTTTTTTTTAACTGAAGATAGAAAGACTCGAACGCGCGACCTCTTAGTTGAGTATGGGAAAACTATGCCATTTGAGTTATAACTCATTGGCATCCGGTTCAGTTCTTACAACTATGCTTACAAGAAAGAAATATTTATTTTTTTGCATCAAATTGATGGACAGAAAAGGACGAAACTTGGAGTCAAAGCCAAAAATCAAGAGTGTTGATTTTAGTAGTACAATAAAAATAGGTTTAACAGCCAAAATCATCAACAAGAACAACATCACCATCCACAATCCTCTATATTTTTACAAAAATACCTCTGTTGTTTGTACAAGATTACTACCCCTGTTGTCATTCATCCATGGAGAAAAATGCTACCTCAACCCTGTCCTTTATATTTAGAGATTGTCTCTAAGAATAGCTTCAAATTTTGAAAGTAATGCACATATACAAAAGGGGACATTTGATCAAGAGTTGTATACAATGAGTGAAAACACTAAAACTATTTTTTCAGAGTATTCTACCTACATTCATCTTCTCCTTCATTTTATTTATTGAATATGTTGCTTTTCTAGTTTATTTTTCTTTGTTTTTATGGATAAAAGACTAATATGTGTGGCATTTGAAAATTTAATTGAGAGAAAAGACAAAGAGAAATATACTTGGAGAAAAAACCATTGAATATGTCAAATCATTTTGATGTATTTCTGTTTTGTATCATGAGTTTGAGAGTTTTTCCTTCCTAAGTTAGGAAAGCACTTAATGTTGAACTCTAAGCTAGGTTAGTTTAGTAATGACAAGTTTGGTTAGATGCTTGTGTGTTCATTTATAGGATTTGGAAGAATCCTAGAAAATTGGTATGTGTAATTTCTGAAAATTATAATGAAAATTCTACTATTATTGTAGTGAAAATTGAATGTAGATCACATTATACTAAGTGGATGAACCAAAATATATAGAGGTGCAAATTTCTATTTTCTGCTCTATTGTTTTATTCTATTTTTATGAGACAAAAATAAAATGTCTCCTACATAATTATTTTAACCGACATGACAATAATTCTATTTTAAATTTATTTTTGTGACTAAATTGAAAAGTGAAAAAAAAAAGAAAACATTAGATTAAACCTCTCTCTAAGTCATTAATAACCTTCACTTCGTATTTCTCCCATTCCTTCAAGTGATTAATTGTTTCATCCCATACATCTTTTTATTGGCCTATGATTTATGATTGTAATTTTTATTTTTTTTGACAAGGTCAACAATCATTTGTTTACTGTTTTCATTTTTTTTGTTACTTTTTATTTTTTAATATAGACTAGATACGTTTAATATTTTTAGTTAATATTTATATCAAAATATATATTATAAATTTATAACACATTTAAAATTACATAATAGTACACAAAATATTTTATGTACATATCCAAAACTTATTTAAACTCTTGGTTATATTATTTTTTGTAACATAATGTAAATAATTTACCACATTATATATTACTTGAAGTTAGAAAAATTTTTTGCCTCTACTTATGTAAATGATAGTTATAAAACATATTTAAAAATATTATACTAAATTATGATGATACATCCAAAATAATATAATAGTACATAAAATATTTTTGAATACATTTAAAACTCGTTTCAATTTATCCAAAAATTATCATCACTTAGTAATTAGGATTTGATATAATTATAATACATCAATAACGCATCTAAAATAATATTATAATGAAATAATCTCAGCATACAAGCGATTAACACTTACAAGTGTTACAAGTCTTGAAGATAACTAATCCCCTAAACGCGTTCTTAATGTTACGTACGTTTCACGCGCTATATAATAGAATATTAAATAAATCAAAATCAATTAACGCGCGAATATATAACTTTCGAATTTCAAAAGATTTTATTTCCTTCTTCGAATCTCTTGCCAAATTTTTTCATTCTCTTTCTTGCGTTTTCTATTTGCCTTTTCGATCGTTGTTTTACCTGCGTTTATCACTAGTTTGTTCTTCATCATTAACGTGAGTTTCTCTTTCTGTAACTCTAGCTTCATTTTTTTTCGATTTTCATGGTTTTTGGAATCAAAGTTTGAACTCGTTTTGAAGATAATGGATGATTCAACCTCAGATTGTCAGCTGAACCAGAGCGAAGTGGATTTTGAATTTGAATTGAACGAAGTTCCTGAAGTTTGATTTAGATTCAGTTAATTACGATTAATCTGAAATTTGATGCATTTATTCGTCTATGATTGTCTAGCTGAACAATTCGTGAACATTGACTGTGAAATTAATGTGTGAACATAATATGTGGATTGAATCTAATGTATTAGTTTTGATTAATCTATGTGAACATTTCATAGCAGACGCTCGGGTGTAGATCAGAACTTTTTAGGTGTATTTTAGGGAAGTTTGGGTGTATTTACAGTTTATGCCTTTTCTTGTTATTTAGTTGAGTTTGTTGTCGTTCGGGTGTAGATCAGGAATCCTTGGGTGTACTTTAGGGACGTTTGGGTGTATTAACAGTTTATGGCTTTTCTTCTTATTTTAGTTGAATTGTTGTCGTTCGGGTGTAGATCAAGATTTCTTGGGTGTATTTTACTTCAATTGTTATTTTTTTATGAGGTGCAGAAACACCATAGTATATTCTTGTTTTTAACATGGTGTATTTTGCAACCCCTCTGTGTTGTTGATGACTAGCTTGTTACCAAGGTTGGAATGACTTTTAAAACCCTTAAAGATGCTGCAAAATTTTACAAGGACTATGCCAAGGCTACAGGTTTTTCTACAAGAGTTCGGAGCACAAATAAGAAGGAAAACGAAATTAAGAATCAATTAATTACATGTAGCAAAGAGAAAAAATGAAAATCTAAAATATCTCCGATCGAGAAGACAAATCCCACAGCTGATTTAAATTGTCTTGCAAAAATTTATATACACACATTGAAGGATGTTGGTGCTTGGATCATTTTGAAGGTTGTGCTGCATCATTCACACCCATGCTATCCAACTCAAGCAGAGATGCTCAAACAGCACACGGAACTAAACATGTTCATTCGTTGTACAATAGAAAATAACGAGGAGGCTGGTATCAGACCAAGCAAAACATTCCAATCATTCGTTGCGGCAGCTGGGGGTCACCGCGAGTTAAATTTTATTGAAAATAATGTGAGGAATTACATCACGAGAGAAGTGCGGAATGTTTCGAAACAAGAAGATGCAAAGGAATTTGGGAAATATTTATTGAGAATGAAAGAGAAGAATCATAATTTCTTTTTCGAGCTTGAACTCGAGGATGATCAATCGATTCAGCTTGCTTTTTGGGCCGATGCAAGGACCAGAGCTGCCTTTGATTATTTCAGAGATGTTATTTCATTTGACACCACCTACAATACAAACAGGTAATATGCTGTTCTTGTTTATGATGCTAAATTAATTTTGTTCTATGAATCTGCTGTAGAGGTGTATATTGGATGTTCTTTGGGTGTATAAAATCATTATATGGGTGTACGTAATGATTTTCATTCTGTAATATCGTAATTTGTTTCAGATATAATTTGGTTTGTGGTTCTTTTGTCGGGGTGACTCACCACGGTTAGTCAATACTTCTTGGATGCGCTTTGATGAAAAATGAATAAATTGAATCATTCAAATCGTTATTTCAATGTTGGCTTTGTTGCATGGGAGGAAATGCTTCTAAAGGGTTTCTCACCGATCAATGCACGGCAATGAAAAGGGCTATAGAGGCTTGTATGCTAACAACAATTCACCGTTGGTGTATTTGGCACATCACGAAGAAGATCCCAAGCAAATTAAATGGGTACAAGGGACATGCAGAAATTGAACAAGAAATGAGCCAAGTTGTTTGGAACTCTCATAGTAAAGATTCATTTGATAGGAATTGAAATGATTTTCTACTGAAATATGGTCTTGTAGACAACAAGTGGCTTTCAGGTAATGTTGTTTAAAATCTGTAGCAGAAGTGTAAATTACATGTTTTTAGGTGTAAAATAGCCTTATTTGGGTGTATTCTGCAGATCTTTATGAAGACCGTTATATATGGGTTTCAATTTATTTGGATCACCATTTCTAGGCAGGAATAAGAAGCACACAAAGGAGCGAGAGCATGCATTTATTTTTTAACAAGTTTATTACCCGGAACAGCTCGCTTATTCAATTTGTCAAACAATACGATAATTACCTCGGAAGCAAGGAGCAAGCAGAGAGAGAATCAGATGCTGCAGATTTTCATACGGTCATACCGTGTGCAACAAAATCCTCCATTGAAGCTCAGTTTTAACATGTGTACACTCACCAAAAGTTTAGGAAAGTCCAAGCACAATTTAGAGGAAAGGCGAATTACATCACAAGATTAACGAATTTCGCTATAAGCTATTCAATATACGAAGTTGGAGAACAAGTTTTCAGCTTAATATTCAACAAGTTTGTGGTTACTTGCGACTCAGTAGCAGCCGAGGTAAAATGTCAATGCTTATTATTCGAGTCAAGAGGGATATTGTGCCGTCAGGCACTAAGCGTGTTAGGCTTTGAACGAGTAAGCTAAGTGTCATCGAGATATATATTGGAACGTTGGAGCAAGAAGGTAAAGAGGTGACACACACATATTAAGAGCAGCCATGATGAGCCATTGTTGTAGCCAAGAAGCAAGAGGTTTGACGAATTAGTTTTTCGTTCGCAAAATATTTGCGAATTTGCATCAGAATCAGAGGAGCTGACTGCCATTCTGCACCCTGCGTACGATAACGTCATGGTTGAGATGGAAGAATTGAAAGCCAAAAGGAAGGGGACATGTCCGCTATCTCACGAAGATGCCAATTTGGAATCCGTTAATGAGCTTCAAAGCCCTCCAAGGGTTCGAACAAGAGGACATCCAAAAAATAGGCTAGGTTCAAAGTTGGACAAACAGATTGCAAATGCCTCAAAGAAGAAGAAAACAAAAGCTTTAAACGAGGTAAAAGTGATGTTCTTTAAATATGTGGTGATTGAGTTTAATTTTCTTGTTAATAGTTTTACTAATATGTGAGTTTATTATTTCTAGTTAAACCTCTTTGATGCTGCATCAGTGGTGCGTCCAAATTCCAGCCAATATCAAGGATGTGTTATAAATTATCAGTTCAGGCAACCAGCAGCAATGGATAATTTTTTGGGTGTATAGTTACAAAATATGGGTGTAAAGCACTATTTTTTGGTGTATTTCTGAATTTTTTTGTGTTTTACATTTTACATTTATATATTTCGGCTACTGCTGTTTATGTTATAAATTATTGTTTTTTTTTTATTTGTTAGGGTTTAGGGCTTTAGGGGTTTAGGGTTTAGGGTTTTAGGGGTTTAGGGTTTTCAAGGTTTAGGGTTTAGGAATCGAGCATCAGGGGATAGAGGTTTGGGTGTATATTGAAGTTGTTGGGGTGTAAAATACTATGTTTTGGGTGTATCGTAGGTTGGGTGGCTTAGGATTTAGGGTTTAGGGTTTAGTGTTAAGGGTTTAGGGTTTAGGATTTAGGGTTTGGGGTTTAGGATTTAGGGTTTAGGATTTAGGAATCCAGTATCAGTGGATAGAAGTTTGGATGTATATTGAAATTATTGGGGTGTAAAATTCCATGTTTTGGGTATATCGTAGGTTGGGTGGCTTAGGGTTTAGGGTTTATGATTTAGGGTTTAAGATTTTAGGGTTTAGAGGTTTAGGGTTTATTGTTTAGGGTTCAGGGTTTATAGTTTTTAGGTTTTAAGGTTTAGGGTTTAGGGTTTAGGGTTTTAGGGGTTTAGGGTTTAGGTTTTAGGTTTTAGGGGTTTAAGGTTTATTGTTTAAGGTTTAGGGTTTGTGGTTTTTAGGTTTTAGGGTTTTTAGGTTTTAGGGTTTAGGATTTAGTATTTTAGGGTTAGGGTTTAGGTTTTAGGGTTTAGGGTTTAAGGTTTAAGGTAAAGCATCAGGGGATAGAAGTTTGGGTGTATATTTAACTTTCCTTGGGTGTCTATTCAACTTTCCTTGGGTGTAAACTTTTATGTTCTGGGTGTATATCTTGTTTGATGTTTTCCTTCATATTTTACTAGCTCTAATACAGAGCTTTTGAATACAGCACAGATAATTTAATTATGGAAAATTTTTTTAAAATAAAACTGGTTTATAATTGGCAAATTTTTACAGCATGTGTTCAATTTGTTACAAGACTACATAACAGTTACATTAATCAATGTTAATATCATTAGAATCTATCTGACAATATGGACTCAATAACAATGAGGATGGCTTGGACAGTCTTATTGCATCACTCCCCCTAATGGCTTCAGCTTTGTCTTGATTCATTTCATTGAATAGAATCCGAGAAGCATATTCTACTCTATAGTGGTCCACCTCATCCTACAGTTTGAAAGAATATTCTGTTTAATCAACCATGCTAATTGAGTAAAGTAATACCGAGTTATATAATTTTAAACACAATTACCTGTGTCCAATTGTCCCACTCATACTTTCCCCTTTTAACGTTTTCGAGCTGAATTATCTCAAGCCACGTCATTACATAAATAGCACAGTCATAGCTGAAAAACTAGTAATAAATTATAAATTACATATAGAAAAGTTTAATTTTCAGAGTGAAAGATTTATACCTTGTCTTTTGGCCTGAGATATTAATGTATGGTGGTTCAATTTCCTTGTCCTTTCTCTTCAGAGGTGCCCTCCTAGCATATACTCTTATTCTTGAAATTACATATCCCTTAAAACACAAAACAAATAAGTAATATATGAATAAATTTAATAAAGGAGTACACCCAAAGGAGTACATACTTACACCTTATATTGAACAGAAATACACCCAACTATTAAAATACAGAACACAAAACCAACTTACAATGAATTTATTTAGGTCCATTCTGCCATCGGATGGACATGTCTTCTGATATGGGTCGAGTATATAAAATTTTTGCTTTCTTACACCAACCACCCATAACCACCAATGGTTTGAATAGCAAATAGGTGCAAAAATCTGAAGCATGCCTACATTGAACAGTGTTTTAGTTTATTTGGCACATAAGTAAAGAATGGTAATAAGAAGTTTTAGAAACGAAAACTTATATATGGATATGATGCTAATTTTTTTAGGTCCAAGAAGGGAATAAACATTGGGTAGTATTCTACCCTGAATGGCTTGTTGGTTTTAGGTTGTAAGAATTCCCCCATTTGGATGATTTCCAATGGCCATGTTCTGCAATAATTGTGAAACACCAAATGAAATACTGAAAATACACCCAAATAAATATAGAAAATACACCCAAATGAATACAGAAAATACACCCAATTGAACACAGAAAATACACCCAAATGAAGACAAAAAATACACCCAAGATTAGTTGAAGTACACCTTACCACAATATCAGGGAGCAACCAGTATACTTCTTCTTAAAACCTTTTAATGTTTTGCTGGTTAAGGATAAGGCACATGGCAGAGACAATCTAGAAAAAAAAAGCCCAAATTAATTTACATCAATCAACATTGCAGTTACATTTCATGATAAATTAATTAATGTTATTCTAATATTACCTTAGCTTCTATATGTGTAGCGGCTTTGAGAGATGTGAAGTGGACTTTTGACAAAGTGCATCGATCTTGGGCATTGAGTGTGCACACGGCATCATACTCGTTAATACGTCCATCTCCGTATGTCTTGACACGTGTGGCCCAAATGTAGCATTTCTCTTTCATCTCAGCCAACATCTCGTTGGTCCTCGCAGGAGTTTCAAACTTTTCAAAACTTTGTTCACCACTCAGCTTTTGAATCTGTGGACCTTTACCTTCTGTTTTCACCACACTGCTTGTAATTTTTTCCACCAGGTTCCCTAATTATTCTATTAGGTTTGGCGTTTCAGGAGTTTTTGCCCTCAGCCCCTCTTGCGTTGCTGCTTCTTCTTGGCTTGAATCAGTCAAGCCAAAGCTGAATGATGATACTGGACCTTCTTTAGGAACGTAGGATGCTATCCTTGCCATCATCATCAGTGCAGCAGCATCTTCTGGGGCTGGATTACTGCATGATGACATATAATGTACTATAAGAATAAGAATAGACGATTGATATTGAAAACTGAATTTTACTCTGCTGAACTTACATTTTAGATGGAGCTGGTGGAAGCGTGGGTGTGCTTTCTTTAGGTTTTGGGTGTGGTTCTGGAGTGCTGCAGGGTTACATTAAATGAATCATGTTATAAAAAAATTAGTTACAGAGCAATTGTGAAGATATGCACACCAACAACGACAATATACACCCCAACAAGGACAATATACACCCCCAACAAGGACAATATACAACCAAACAATAACCAAATACACCCCAAGATTATTCCTTACCTTTTTGTAGTTTCTTCATTAATTTTTTCACTTGGAGACTTTGCAGGGGTTGGTTCATTTTTTAGCACTGGGGTTGGTTCAATTTATGGCACGAAGATTGTTTGGGACAGAGGTAGATAAACTTGAATCGGAACTCTAAACAAGACAAAAATAAAAGGTTAAGAAAGCCTGTGAAAATAAAATGATTATAAGGTTGAAATTTAGTTGAAAAACTCACATTGAAAGCGGTTCAGTTTGTGACTGTGTCTCTTCCCGCACAATGATCATGTTCTCTTCAGCTAGGTCATTTGCCTATTCTTCTACTTAACTCAAACTGAAATACACCCAAAGAAACTCAAAATACACCCCAAGCATTCAAAAGAAACACAGGCTTTGTCTTTTGAGAACTTACGCACTTCCAGTTTTTTGCTTTTTTTTCCTACCTTTTTTTTCTTGATTAAAACAGTAAAGGGCTTTTTTTCTAAAAAAAATATATACAGAATTAGAAGTAAAAGGTAATAAAAGATAAAAGCAACCGTTATTAGAAAGAGAAATTACATGCTATTCTCTGGTTTGTTTATGCTGCTTTGATCTGTGTGTGCTTGAGACAAAGGCTCATCATTTCCTAAGTTTACCTCCGGTATTCTAAACATACAATAGATATCATTAAGTAAAAATACCATACGGTTAAATTAGAATAACAACATTTTATTAAATAAAGGTTCTTACGTTTTAGATGAGTCATAGTGACCTTCTATCGATCGCAGATCAGCTCCCTTCTCCCTGGAAACCAGAAAAAATTATTAGCAACGAAAACACCTTAAAATCGGTAATATACACCCCAAACATAACAAACTCCTGTGCAGCAGATTTTTCATTGTTTTTTTTCTTCTTAAATTCCCTTAAGAATTCTTCTAATTCCTCAGTTTCAATTTCAGATCTGACAGTACATGCATAAAAGAACATGTTAATAAATATAATTTTGATGATAAATGGTAATATAGATTTCAAAGTACCCTACCTATGATAAGATTGAGTTTGTTTAGGAGATGAATCCTCAACAATGAGCTTTTTCTTTTTGGATTGTGTCCTGGGGGCAAAAAACAAGTATGAATCAGAAATACAAAAGAAAATTGATCAGAAAATACTATCCAAAGCAGTGCTTACTTTTGGGGTGTTCTCTGAGTCTTTTTCTTTGTTTTTTGCTTCTTTACTGGTGATAATTCTTCACTTCTGAAAGTTAATAAGAGACGCTCTGTTAATACATGAAATTTTGAGAATAAATGGAAAGGAAAGCAATGATAATTTCAGAACATTACTCATCATTCGATTCAGTTTCTGAATCTGAATCCTCCTGAATCTTCTTCCTTTTTTTGGATTCCAATCTGGAAGGCAAACAATCATTATTAAAAAACACCCTAAAAGAAACAAAATACACCCAAATAAAGACACAAAATACACCCAAATGAAGACACAAAATACACCCAAGTATGTTTCTTACTTTTTGGCTGTTCGGGTGGATTGTTTCCTTTTTGGTTCCTTTGAGTCTTCTTCGGTCTCAGACTCAGAGGTAGAATAGACTTCACTTTCATTTGTTTCACTCTCAGATGATGATGAACTTGCCTTCTTTTTTTGTTATTTTGGTTTTTTTCTTTTTTCTTCATTTGTTTCACTTTCTCCTTTGTTTCTTCCATCTTTACAATTCCCTGAAACAGTAGAAATGTTAGTTAACAGCATCCACATAAATAAAATACACCCAAGGTATTTTGTTCACTTACCATATGTTCATCCATTTCAACTCTCATCCCTTCAACCAACTGCTCTTTATTCTAGTTGGTAATCCATGGTTGTGCAGCTCTTCTCATTTTTTCTCTTTTTTTGTTGACTGATGGAAATAGACTATCATCAGGGCAAACAGTCAGCCGTCAATTGATTTTTTCTTTTTCAAATTGTAATTAGTGATACACTTAATGATGAAATTTAGAACATGTGCTTCCCAGTTGTCCTCCTTTATTTTATCCATCTTGAAAATAGGAGCTAGGTGCACAGGAGAGATTTTGTTAATTGTGGTTAGCAACAGGAACGCCATTTGTATATAGAGAATGAAAATCCTCTTGAACATGAGGTGATCCTGTTTATTGCCAACACCAATACTCATCATCTCATCTGTCAGACTTTTTAGAGTCTTCCCTTGAAATCTTCTAAAAATCTGTTTGTTCTCTTTAGAAAGTTCCTTATAACTGACTTTCTGAGAAAATAGATCTCCTACAAAAACGAAAACAACTTACAATGAAAATCACTTGAAATACACCCAAACGTCAGTCATATACACCCCAATATCCCTCATATACACCCCAACATCACTCATATACACCCCAATATCACTCATATATACCTATATTTATTTCTTTATTATATGATAGCAGAATAATATATTGCGAAGAATGGAAGTATAGAGGTTTTCTGTAATGAGTTACCTGATGCGTTGAGCTCAAGCGCAGCCCTTATTGTGCTGGGTTTAACTCTAAGTGAACCGTAGCCGGTTTCGAGTGTGTTTTTCCCGAGTTTAAAGGAGTTAGCCAACTCCTTTAATAGTTTGTGATGCACCCTTAGTGGCGGGATGTGCATCAGTCCACCAAAACCTAAGTTCCGAACGATTGCTTTCTTTTCCTCGCTTATATTTCCAAATTTTTCACTCAACAAGTGGGTTGCACAATTCAAGTCCTTGGTTTGCTATAAACAAAGCAAAATTAGAGTCATTAGTATAAGATATATTTGTATTAGGAAAAATTGACTTGTTCTAAGATATAAATTTGTGCTTACATTGTTTTTTTCACCTTGATTTTTGCTTGCCATTTTTACTGCAATGAAAAAGAGATGCTGTCAACAGATAAAAAATACACCCAAAAATCATAGTCATATACCCATAGATCAGTCAGATACACCCTATACTGCAATGAAAATGAGATGCTGTCAATAGTTAAATAATACACTCAAAAATCAGAGACATACACCCATAGATCAGTCAGATACATCCCAATATTAGCCACATACACCCAAATCCAGTCTCATATCCATTTTGTTTTTTTTTTAATTAAACGAAATTAAATCAGTTCAAAATCATATTCAATTCAGTAAAACAACATAAAATGACACTACAAGGTCAAGCACAATTAGAATAATAACTGTTAGACTTCAAAACTCCTAATATATAAATCAGTCCCATACGCTTCTACATTTTTTGGATTATATGAGTTCAAAAATATATTTAAGTTCAAAATGCCACTGGAAGCAACAGTCGGATGCCAAGTCATAGATATACACCCGACAATAGGCCATATACACCAAAAAATTCTCCATATACACCTAAAACTCAGTTAGAAGAGGAAGAGTCTTTCATGTAAATATGCACAAACCTACTTAAAAAATATGTAAACATACACAAAATATGTACCAAACAGATCAAAACACACGTTAAAGTATTCACTAGAAGTATGTAAGATAGCGTAAACGAAGAACTTGATCTGTTTGGGTATGACCTAGAATAACAAGAAGAACAGTACTATGAGATCTAAATCAAGAAGAACAGTAAAATCTAGAATAACCTAGAAGAAACAGAGTGAGAAATACTCACGATATAGTGTTTCGATTTGGAAATCAGAAACAGAAATGTGAAAAACCTTGAAGAACAGTAAAATAGTACGTTACCTTGAATAATATTTCTTCCTTTTTTTGCTGATTTTTTATGGAGATTTGTATCTTTTGTTCTTGATTTCTTTTAATCTTCGCGAGGAGTTGGAAAGTTTCTTCAGAATCGCTTTCGAATGTGTCCTGAAACTTGACGGTTTGTGTTTTGTTTGAGGGAGAAGAGGAAGAGTGCGCCATAATGAGCGTGTTTTGGAAAATGCAACTGTTGTGTGGGGCGCGTGCGTTAGACGCTCCATTCTAAGGAGTGAGTGCGTGTAGTTTTTTTCTGAACTGGGCCAACTTGTAAAACTTATAAGTCAAAAAGGCTTGTATGTGTAGCAGATCATTATAATATATAAAAAACTTTTTGAACACTACAAAACTCATACAAACTCATCCATATATAAAATTTACCTAATAATCATATCATCAAAAGAAATTAGAACCGAAAAAATTATATATACTAGATTTAGAATCGAAAAAATTTATTTTGATAGCATTTTGTTTTTAATTTTGTTAGAGTTTAATTTTAATTTATTATTTTTATTTTATTAAATTTAAATTTAAATATTTTAATTATGAAAAATATGATTTTAAATTTTAAATATATTAAAAAAAGTTTAAACATAAATAATTATTTTATTAATTTTTTACAGATAATAACTTATTAAAAGATAAATGATAATGAATATCTAATTGTTTAAAATTCTGAATAAATATATAAAATTTAAAAGAGGAGAAGAAGCACGTGTTTGTCCGAGCAACCTGTACCAATAATGTCCTACACTCAACAGCTCTACTTCTCTGCCCCTGTAGATACAGGATCCATTTTTTTAATATTTAATTAAAAATTACGAAACTTAAAATATTTTAAAATTTTGATTTTTTCTCTTCTAGGTTCCCAAATCCTATGTATTGCAAGCAATACAACAAAACTTGGCAATATTATTATTCCTTAACGCTAATAAGTAATAACAATCGGCCACCCCTCCCATCCCAAAGACCCAAACACACATTAAAAAAAAAGGGTTTTAATTTAATTTAAATTTTTTTGGGTGTTTTCTGAAATTGTCGGAATAATGGAGGTGGTGGAGGTTTCTCCCTCTGTCTTGGATCCAAACCTGGACGAAGAGAAGGTTCAGATCCGAAACGAGAATGTGGATCGGGTTAGGGTGAAGAGGAAAACCCTTGAAGCCGTTCTGGAACAGTGCCAAAGAGCCCTTCAACTGTTAAACGACGCTTCATCTTCTTGTAATTCCGATGATGAACAACAACACGATTCTGATTGCGATACACCTGGTGCTATAACACCTGCCGATCCTGAAACCGATCAGGTAAATTTTGTTGTTTTTATGGATGATTTATTACTGTGCGAGTGGAACCCTAGATTGACTTTGAATTCCACTTCGTTCTCAATTTTTTTTCTATGTAACACTGATGTTATGGTTATTGGGAATTTGACTCTTTATTTTTTACTTTTTCCCCCCCTTTCGGAGCTTGTTTAATTTCGTGAAGTACCCAGCTTTCAACTTAGATGCGTGTTTTTTTCTTACTAATTTTTATTTTTTAAAATTTTGTAACTGGTTTCAAACTTTTTTAGTGAAATCATATAAAGAAAGGGACTACAAAAGATGATTTTATTTACTATGAGCAATATAGAGTATTTAATGAAAAAGTAAGGGTATTTAATAATACTTTGGGAAGTGTGAGCATGCAATAAATGCTTTTAATAATTCTTTTTATTCTGGTTTTTCTTTTGGGGTTTAGTAATTTGGGGGATGATTAGGAAGCTTAATTGTTCATGCTGAAATGATGTTCTTACCTTGGTGGTGTTATCTGCTTGATGCTTGATGTTGGAGAAAATTTTTGTAACTAGCTTGTTTTGTCATTGAATTTATCACCATTCACGTGCACTGCAATGGATTTTTCCCTCTGTTGCATACTAACGTTTCCAATGGCCAAAATTTTGCTACAAAATTTCGATATTCTCCTTTGTAACACCGCATTCTGTGTGCTTCAATGCAGTTATGTGACTTACTCAAATCTAGAGTCGAAGGCCCTGACTTCCTTGAAAAGTTAGAGTTGGCCCAGGCGACAGTTTCACAGAATGCAGCTTTTGGTATGCATCCAAATGTTTTCTTTCTTTCTGTCTTGATCATGGTATTAAGATATTGTCAAGTTATTTATGGAATGGTTATAATGGAGACAAGTTATTTGAATTAATCAGTTGTTCTCTTTACTATAGAACTTTAGAATGCTAATGAGCGAAAAATGCTTGTGTTATGGCAGAAGAATGTAGTTCTTGGGATTTGGTTAGTGAAAATGATCTTTGGGATGGTGAAGATGTTGATTCAGACCAAGATGATTACGTTCTTGTTAGACAAGAAGACATAGTGGAGGGTATTGCTTGCTTCATGGCTGCATATTTGTTATCCCTTAAGCAGACTAAAGTAAGTATTCTGTATATCCTCTTGTTATTCAGTAGGCTTTGCCAGATATACATACGAATTTAATACTTAGCTATATTTCAGATTCATTGTGCTAGATTCTGAATCAAATTCTTAAGTGTTGTTTTATAAGTTAAGAAAAAAGGATTTCCAAATCCTTTGAGCTAAAAGTACCTTCTGACCAAATTCTAATACATTTCAGTCACCGTGAAATATCCAAACAACGTGTAGTTCTTAAAATCCAACCATAGCTTCATTTGAGTAATGCTTAGAAGTGTATGATGTAAAGAGTGTTAACTATGAACAACAGAAAATATTTTATTTAGCGTAATTGTATCTGGAGTTCCTACTCTCTCTAATACTTTGCTTCTTTCAGGATTTGACTCCTAATCAACTCCAGGAAGGTGAGTCTACTGTTTCCCTCCTACTGTCATCTTATTTCTGTTATTTATCTAAGTATGAGTGAAAACAATTTGCTAAATTCGTATTCTCACTATATTTATCAGCACTCTGCAAGACATTTTCGGTAAAACAGAAAAAGGGAAAGCTTCGAAAAGCATGGGATGGTAGCAAAGTCATCTATAATGTTGCATCATGGGGGGCTACAGCGATTGGGTAAGTGTCTATACCGTAAACCCTGAAAGTTATATCCAAACAGGCAAACACCCTAGAAATATATTAATGCATTCGCATGATGCAAGACCATCCCCTGAATTAATGTTATGGCATGACTATGTACTGCCTGTTGGGAAATTACTTTTGATTCAGTATAAACAATTGCAAGGGCATTGAACTTACTCCTTCGGTTCTGTTTAATTTGTCGCTGGATACAAATAAAAGACAAAAGAGGAAGTATTAATTTCATTTTCATTGATCCTTCTCGATTGTCTACAGGATATATCAAAACCCTGTTATTGTTAAGGTTGCTACTAAAGCTTTCTGGACTTCTTGTCAAGTCATATCAAAGCTCCTCTGAAATTGTGAAATGCAGCTTGGGGAAAGGTTGTGATATAGTAGTTTTAGCATTTGTACACTGGCCTGTCCTTGCAATTCGGATTGGATTGGTTTTCCGCGCTGTTTGATGTAAATTTGGAATTCAATGTGTTTGCATCACTGATCAATCGATCTTACCTTAGTCTGATCTTGTAAATATCTCCATTGTAATGTTCCTGAGTGCAATTCAAATTCATATTCACGAACTCAAGCTTGAACATATTTTTCCCTCCCGCATGACTCAACCTGCCATCTAAAAGTCATTTAAGTTACGAAATTCTATGTTTTGATATCGACTCTATGTAAAATTTATCGGTCCGGATTTTGTTATCTCGTCTACTTAATATTATAAAGTCACCCACCAAAATTGAATTATTTTCTATAGCATTTGTCTTTCCAAAAGTTTCTTTCATTTCAATGATAATGAGTAAATACTCGATACAGTTTTTCCGTTTTTTCGAAAGACAACACAATTCTTTTTTTTTCGTGACCCTGTTTACTGAGACAATGGTGGTCTTTCTGGAAAATTCATCGTAAACTATTAACGAAATTTGCTTAATTGACACATTTTTACCACAATGGGTTTCACTTTTGAGTTCTATGCTATAGGGTGGGCCAATGCCACTTGCCCCAATGTTACCTGACTCGTACGGAAGCAGACTAACGAACTGAACTAACAACTTACTAATTGTGGAAAGTAGGAGGTTAGGAGTAGTTAGAACTTGCAACTTGACATGTACTGATCAATTCCGTTTGTTAGAATCTGTTAGAAGCCAGCTGACATGGCACTTATCTATTGTATATTTGTATGTATATAAGGGATTAACATCTCTTCTGTAATTAAGTTTTGTCAGTCAATGCATTCAAGCCGTCTTTCACTTCACTCAACTCCTCTTCATCTATCTCGCATGCTCTAGCTACTAAAGGTGCATCTTTCAAACCCAAATACTCTCGAGCTCTCTTTATTTTGTCCCTCTTAATTTCTCTGGGTGGTTGTTGATGTGTTTGGTTGACTTGTATTGTGGAGTGGTAGCTGTTGTGGAATTTAGGATAAGGGAGTGGTGGTAGTGTGGGATTTGGGTGACAGCGGAATGGAGATGGAGATGGAGGTGGTGGGTGATAGTAGTGGGGTAATGATGGATAAATTTGTGCCTCACCAATCCTAATCGTCTACTTAAGGGTTGTGAGTGAATATAAGTGAATTAGTCTCTATTGGTTTTGATTGTTGTTAAACCATAGGTACTTTCACTATATATATTGTATTACTCCATTACCCAGGACTAGTGGTACAATTACGGTGTATGAGTTTCAGTTTCACTTCCGTGTCTCAAGTCTTCTTCTCTAATTTTTCTGCGTCAGTGAATGAAAACACTCTCATGCTTCCAATTCTTTACTCTATCTCAATTGTTGTTATGGTATCTAGAGCCTGCTCCTTTTCAAATTATGATTCCTCTTTTATTTTCTTTCAAATTTTGTCTCAATTTTATCCTAATTTTTTTTCCTCTTGTCTCTATTCTTTCCCATTTTCTTTCTTGATTTCTTCAATTTGGTGTTCCACAATGTCAATTACTCTATCAAAATCTTCAACCAAGAGATTGATCTCCCCAATTTCTGAGAAGTTGGATCACAACAATTATAGTACATGGAGACACCAAGCTTTGCTTACAATTCAGAGTTTAAGTCTTGAAGATCATTTGTACCAAAGCAAGATTCCACAACAATACGAAGAAGATGCTGCCAAGAAGACTAAAACAGAAACTGAAGCCTTCAAACAATGGAGGTTAGATGATCTTAGTCTATCAACTTGAGTTCTTGCATCAGTCACAAAGCCCTTCAAAATCAAAATCCTTTAGTGTCATCAATTTTATGAAATTTGGAATGCACTTAATGACTATTTTGCTGAGACTTCTGCCACAAGAACTCAAAGCTTAAAAGCTCAATTGAAATCAGTAAGAAAAACTGGATTGATACCAGATTATCTCTCAAAAATTCAAGATCTTGTTGACTCTACAATCCATTGGATACCAAATTCAACAAGATGACTATATCTCAGCAATTCTTGATGGTTTACCTGAGGAGTATACTGTCTTTATTACTTCTGTAATGTCAAAATTATCAACCTACAGTGTGCCTGAAGTTTAGTCTTTTCTCAAAGCCTATGATAATATGTTGGAAAGATACAAGAAACCACAAGGTGGCATCCCCATGGCAAATCTAGCACAAGCATCATCATCGTATACCGTTCAATCTCAGAGAGGCTCTTTTATTCAAAGATGAAGAGGGGGAAGATTTGAAAGAGGAGGTCATTTTTCTAATCAAAGTAATCGACCTCAGTTTGTGGTTGCCAAGGCCATGTGGTTCAAACTTGCTTCCATAGATTCGATCCTAACTTTCAAGCTTATGGAAATAGCTCACAATCACAACAATCCACATTCCCTTACTCTAACACACAACCACCACTACCATCATCACAGTTTCATCAACCAAGAGCTTATTTCTCAAATTCTCGAAATTATCAAGAATCTGTATTGTACCCAGATTCAGGAGCAAGTCACCATGTCACACCAGATTCACTTAACTTGCTGAATTCGAACTCTTCAATTCCAGATTCTGATCAATTGTTTGTAGGTAATGGTCAAGGTACGAAAAATTCTAACTCAAGGAACTTCAATTCTTTGTGAGAAAAACAATAAAATCAATTTTTTTAAACAAATTACTTCATGTTCCTGAAATCACACAGAATTTATTAAGTGTATCTCAATTTGTTTTAGATAACCATGTATATTATGAATTTTGGCCTTATGATTGTATTGGCATGATCAGGACTCTCAAGAAATTCTTCTCCAAGGCAAAGATAGAAATATCATATACTCCTTTAAAAATTTGTTTATTCCTGTGCCTAATAAGTCTTTCATGCACAGTTCTTTGAATAATTCTGTTTTTTGTAAGCATAGCATTATAGATTCTTCTATTAAGAAAGCATTTGTAGCTCAAAACAACAAAAATGTAACCCTTGACCTTTGGCATAAACGCCTGGGTCATAATTAAATAAAAAATGTACTTTCTATCTTGAAAACATGTGGAGTTTCTGCTCAATTTGATTCTAATTTTGTTTAAATATGTAAATATTGTGCTATGAAAAAAATGCATCAGTTGCCTTTTGCAAAATCTGAATCAGTCTATATAGCATCCTTAGACCTTGTTTTTGTTGATATTTGGGGGCCTGCATCTATGATGTCTAGAAATGGATATAGATACTACATCTCATTTGTGGATGCTCATACAAAATACATAACTATTTTCTTACTAACTCATAAATCTCAGTCACTACAAGCATTGAAAATTTATAAAGTGTTTATGAAAACTCAAACAGGATTGAAGATTAAGGCTTTGCAAACTAATAGAGGTATGGAATTCATGTCACACTCCTTCACTCAATTTTTAACTGAACATGGTATTATGCATAGAATTTCATGTCCCTATACACATCAACAACAAGGTAGTGTAAAGAGATGACATAGGCATATAACTGAAGTAGGATTGTCACTTTTGGCTACTGCTGCATTACCAATGTTATTTTGGAAAGACTCCTTTACATCAGCAGTATATATCATCAATAGATTACCGAATTCTGCATTAGACAATAAATCACCTTTTGAAACTTTATTTGAAAAATTATCAGATTATAAGGACTTTAAAATATTTGAATGTGCTTGCTTTCCTTATTTAAGATCTTCTAACAAAGTAAAGTTTGCATTCAAATAAAAAAGAAGTGCTTATTTCTTGGCTATGATAGTAACTACAAGGGTTATAAGTGCATGACTAAAGATAGAAAAATTCACTATTCGAGACATATGATATTTGATGAAACTGAATTTCCTTACAATTCTTTATTTCACAATAAAAATATAGTAGTGAACCAGAATACAGTTAAAGATTTGTCAGCTTTTACATTCAACATTTCACCCAAGACTTCTAACCCTATCCAAACTCTACCTCTTCTAGATATCTCAGATTCTCCCTCATCAAGCAAAGCACACATATGCATATGATGTATGTCTGCCCTATGGCCCATGAGTCTCATCTGTCGGTTATCAAGTCAAACCCAACATGTTCGGTAGCTAACCCTAGACAGAACACCAAATACAGAGCAAGTGGGACACACCGCAACCCTTGCATCTTACCCGCATACCCGAAGCAAGGGAAAACTTCACCACTGTCTATTACCTAGGCAGTATTACAGTTCTCGACCCGGAGCAAGCGACGCAGAACTCAGCCCTTGCATCTTACCCGAAGCCTCAAACTTTTTTGGAGCAAGTGGATAATCACCACTAGGGGTGTGCAAAAAAACTGGTTTCACTAAACTGAATTGAAACTGAACTGAAACTGTTTTAAATAAACTAGTTTTTTAAAATAAAAGACTGAACTGAAACCATAATTTTTATGAAAACCAGTTTATTAAAAATCAGTTTTTATAGTTCAATTTAGTTTTAAACCAAATTAAAACTGGTTTTATTTAAACTCTAAAATTAGTTTTTACATACTCTTTCTCTCTCTCTCTCCCCTTCCTCTCTCTCTCCTCTTTCTCCCCCTCTTCTCCCCCTTCTCTCTCTCTTTCCCCTTTCTTCCTTTTCTCCCTTCTCCCTTCTCTCTCTCTCTCTCTCTCTCTCTCTCTCTCTCTCTCTCTCTCTCTCTCTCTGTCCCCTCCTCCTCTCTCTCCCCCTTCTCTCTCTCCTTTCCCTCTTTCTATTTCCCCCTTCCCGTCTCTCTTCCTCTCTCTTCCCTCTCTCTCTCTCTCTCCCTCCTTTCCATCTCTATTCCCCTTTCTTTCTTTCACTCTCCTCTCCCTCCTCTCTCTTTCCCTTTCTTCTCTCACTCTCCTCTCTCCATCTCTCTCTCTCTCCCTCTCTCCCCGTTCCTTCCTCCCTCTCTCCTCCCTTCTCTCTTCCTCTCCCCCTCTCTCTTTCCTTTCCCTCCTCTCTCCCTCTCTCCCCTTTCCTTCCTCCCTTTCTCCTCCCTTCTATCTCTCTCTCTCTCTCTCTCTCTCCCCTTTTCCTCTCACTCTCTCTCCCTCTCTTTCTTTTTTCTCCCCTCTCCCTTGCTCCCCCTCCATTCCCCCTTCTCTCTCTCTCCCTCCCTTTCCCCTTCTCTCTCTCTATTCCCTTTTGTTTCTCTCTCTCCTCTCTCTCTCTCCCTCCCTTCTCTCTTCCTCTTTTTCTCTCTCTTTTTTTTCTTTGCTCTCTTTCTCTCTCCTATTTTTCTCTCTCCCTTTTCCCTTTTTTCTCTATCCTCTTCTCTCTCTTTCTTCTCCCTCCTCTCTCTCTTTCTCCTCTTTTTTCCATTTCTTTCTCTCTTTTCTCTTTCTCTCTCAACCTTCTCTCACTCTATGTTCCTCTTCTCTCTCTCCCTCTTTTCTCCAAAACAAGAGAGAGAATGAAAGAGAGAGAGAAAAGAGAAAAAAGAGGGGAGAAGGAGAGATATGAAAAAGAGAGAAAGAGGAGGAGGAGGAGAGAGAGAAAGAGAGAGAAGGGAGGGGAAAAAAGAGCGTAAGAGAGAGAGAGAGAAAGTGAGAGAGAGAGAGAGAAAGAGAGAGGAGGGGAAGAGGGAAGGAGAGAGAGGGAGAGAGATATAAAGAGGAAGAGGGATAGGAGAGAGAATGAGAGAAAGGGATATAGGGAGAAAAGGTAGAGAGAGAAAGAAAGGGAAAGGGGAGAAAGATGAGCAGGGGAGAGAGAGAGGAGGGAAAGAGAGAGAAAGATAAGAAGAGAGAGAAGGAGAGGGAGAAAAAGAAAAGGGGGAGAGAGAGGAAGACAAAGAGAGAGGAAGGGGAGAAAGAGGGGAGAGAGAGAGAGATAGAAAGAGAGAGAGAAGAGGAAGAGTGAGAGGGAAGGAGAGAGAGAAAGGGAGAGAGAGAGAGAGAGAGAGAAAGAAAGGAGGGATAGGGGAGAGAGAGAATGAGAGAAAGGGATAGAGAGGGAGAAAAGGGGAGAGAGAGAGAGAGATGAGGGGGGGAGAGAGAGAAAGACAAAGAAAGGGGAGGGAAGAAAGAAGGGATTGGGGAGAGAGAGAGAAAAAGAAAAGAGAGAGAGGAGGGAGAGAGAGAAAGGAGGGGGAGAGAGGGAGAGAAGAAGAGAGAGAGGAAGAGGGGAAGGAGAGAGAGGGAAAGAAGGGAGATAGAGAGAGGAGGGGGAGAGAGAAGGAAAGAAGGCGAGAGAGAGAAAGGAGGCGAAGAGGGAGAGGGAGGGGGAGAGAGAGAGAGAGAGAGAGAGAGAGAGAGAAGGAGAGAGAGAGAGAGGGGTAGAGAGAAAATGTACAAATTGATTTTATATATGTTAAAAGTTAAAACTAGTTTTAGCTTATAAACCAGTTTAAACTGGTTTTTTCAATTAAAACTGGTTTCATTTTTATGAACCGTTTTAAACTAGTGCACTATATTGTAAACTGGTTTAAAACCAGTTTCTTATTTGACAAAGTAGTTTGGTTCAGTTTCTAAACCATTTAAAATGGTTTAGTGCAGTTTCAGTTTAGTTTATGAAAAAACTGAACCATGAACACCCCTAATTACCACTGCATCTTACCCCGACTTATTGACTCTTAACCGGAGCAAGTGGATAACACCACTGCATCTTACCCAGAGTGACATTCAGAAGTTCATTCTCATTATCATTACAATTTCATTCAAAATCATACTTTAAAATCATAATCTCATTATTCTTCATTGTCATTCAATCATCATCATTCCTCCCATTCTGTTCATCAATAATTCAAACTCAAAACACCATTCATTCTTTTCTAAATAAAACAAACTCAAAGCGTAATCGTTTTCTTAATAACCCAAAATCAAATTATAAAATCCTTAAAAAACAAATCTTACTAAATAACCTCTCCAAATGAAGCCTCCTATTTTTATAAAATTTTTGGTAATATTTCCTCTAAAACTTGGACTTTTGCCACCCTTCAAGGGTCCCAACCACCAAACCAAACACCTCTCAATCATTCAAATAATTTCTAATATCAAATTATTTCAAAATCAAACCAACTCCAATATAAAATCGTTTACAAAATCAAACTACACATTTCTCAATCAATCCATTTGATTCAATTTCACAAGTCTACCATCAACCCTCAACACATTAACAATCATTATTAATTTATACTCATCAGAATCATAATCCAACTCATACAAATTCATTCATCCTTTATACACACATTATATACCATATACACAATCTATCAATAATTTTTTTAGTTCAATCATATCTTAAGGTCTTCTAGCTTAAGTTTTCACGTGACTTTAAACATTAACTACGAGAAACCAAAATCATACCTTAGCCGATTTCTCCCTAATCCACAAGGCACTGCAAGCCCTCGATACACAAGCTCCAAACTTTTACCAAGTAAATTTCTAGCTCTGAATACCCGAGTTCAAGCCTCCAAGATCATCATTATTGTTCTAATTCACATTTACACAACCTAATTTCACACAATTGCATATACAACGACTAATTTTACTATCCAATCTCATAAAATTAAAGAATTCACAAGGGTTATAAGTTCCTTACCATTACCCATGAATAATTGGGCAAAACTCGATAATTTTCTGTTGTCAGTGTTCACCTAAATCATCAAAATCATTTGATTCTTCAATACTATAAACCCTAAATTTTGAAACTGAGACGAGAATATCTGGGTGAGAAAACTCAAGTTTCTTACCAAATTTTTTAGTGGATCTTGTAGAAGATTCCGAAACGAATGCGTGGCCACTGACGGCTCGTCAATCGGAGC
Organism: Arachis hypogaea; assembly: GCF_003086295.3. Classification (NCBI taxonomy): domain Eukaryota; kingdom Viridiplantae; phylum Streptophyta; class Magnoliopsida; order Fabales; family Fabaceae; genus Arachis; species Arachis hypogaea. The sequence goes on along the minus strand of NC_092042.1, from coordinate 63,928,826 downwards.
TTCCGATTGAAAGTTATAAGCAAAAGGGGATTAAGTTTTTGTCTCCGTGCTTCTCCTTCTTCGTGGAATTTGTGAATGAAAGGAGAAAGGAGGCTGAACATTCAGCTTATATGTGGGTTAAGTGAGTGGGCTTGGGCTCGCTTGGGCCCGGTTCGCTCAATTTAGCCCGTTGGTCCAATTTTATGCCAAAATCTTTAACATCAGTATCAAAATTTATGTTTTAATTAATTCTACCTCATTAAATTATAAAATTAAAATTTTTAATTTTTTTGGATTAATAATTAATTTATTGGCTAATTATTCACTAATTACTCAGAGTTTACAATGATAATTTGCAATCCTTTAGCATGTTCAATTATAGCTAGTTGCACTTACAATTTTTTTAATGAAAAAAAAATCAAATATACATAACTAAATTTGAAGTTTTAGACTTTACGTATACAATATATGGAGTTAAATTGTGAAACTAAATATATATTTTAATATATAATTGATTTAATAAGTAAAAAAAAATAGAAAGAGCACTATCTCTATTTTTGGTCTATTATGATTGACAAAAGATATGAAAAAGAAAAATATATAAAAGTAGATGAAAACATAAAAATAGGAAATGAATTAAGGAAGAAATTAATGTAGATAAAAATTACACATTGTTAGTAAAATATCTACACTATATTGGCCGTGGAATCACTCACTCACATAAATAACGCTATCATATTTTTCAACTTTTAAACTTACTAATACTCATAAAATAAAGGAGCACCTCTCAATTCTCATAATACAATTTTATTATTTGAAACACATATAATACACAAAGCATGTATGGCTTTATATAGATTAAACTTTTTAATAAAATAATAAATTTTTTTCTTAACAACTAAGATTATATTAGGGATGATCATGAAGTTTGTAGAACTTGTATGCTTTGTCATTATTCTTTTAATAATTAAATACCCCTTTTGAACATTCTTGATAATTCTTCAAATTTCTAACATCTTCTAGTAAATAGATGATTATTATTTTCAATTCAAACTTTGTTTCTTTAATTCTTTAACCATGTTTCATGAAGATTCTAGTCCATGTAAGTTGATTTAAAATTTTGTTTCTAGTCCATACAAGTAGATTTCAAAGCAGTCGATACTTGGTTTTTGTTTGTATCCCTTTGCAACTAATCTTGTTTTGAAACGATCCACTTCACCACTGGGTTTGTACTTAATCTTGTAAATCCACTTTACTCCAATCGGCTTCTTATCTGCTGATAAATTTGTCAACTCCCATGTGTCATTCTTTTCAATGACATGAATCTTCTCATCCATTGCTTTCTTCCAATTGTTATCTCTAGAGGCTTCTTCAAAGTTCAACGGCTCACAATCTGAAAATAGAGTAAAATTTATGATTTCTTCATCGAACGAATCGTTGTCATTGCCAACTTCATAATCTACTAATCTAGCAGGTAGTCTCTACTCTCTTTGCGATCTTTTAGATGATTCTGGTTGTTCAATTGTGTCAGGTTACCTTTCTTCTACTTCAACACATGTATTTGAAATTATAGTCAGCTGCATTTCTGTCTTTGTGTTCCAGTCCCACATGTCTTTTTCGTCAAATAACACGTCTCTGCTGATAATCACTTTCTTTGATTCTGGATTATACAACTTGTATGCTTTTGAGTTTGTGCCATAGCCGATAAAGCACACTTCTTGCCTTTGTCTTCTAATTTCTTCCTTAATTGATCTGGAATGTAGGCATAAGCTATACACCCAAAGACTCTAAAATGATGGATGGAAGGCCGCTTTCCACTCCAAGCTTCCTCTACGATTTTATCTCGAACACTCTTTGTTAGACACCTGTTTAAAATATGAACTGCTGTTGCGACTGCTTCTACCCTAAATTCTTTAGGCATTTATTTTTACTTGACATGTATCTGACCATATCCATCATGGTTCTATTTTTTCTTTCAACAAATCCATTTTGTTGAGGAGTATATCTAGTTGTTAGTTGGTGTTGAATTTTATGTTGCTTAAAGTAATTTGAACACGCAAAATATTATGTCCCTCTGTCTGTTCTGAGAATTTTGATTTTACAGCCACTTTATTTTTTGACAAACGCCATGAATGTCTTAAAGATATCACATGCTTCTGATTTCTGCTTCAAAAAGTATACCCGTGTATATCTACTAAAATTATCAATAAAAGTGATAAAATTCCTACTACCACCATTGCTTGAAACTTCAACAAAATAGATATTTGAATGTACAATTTCAAGTAATCTTCTAGCTCTCCATGACTTTCTTGTAGGCAATGGATCTCGTGCTTTTTCAGTTGACAAATTTCACAAATAAAATTGGAAATATGAACCTGTGGTAGACCAGAAACAAGTCCTTTTTTTTTACTGGTAGTTTAGGCCAAAAAAATGAAAATGTCCAAACCGCATATGCCACTACTAGTTATCATCAAGTATCACAGAACTCATGCAAGAGGGATTAACATGTTGAATTTTTAATGGAAACATTCTGTTTGAAGTCGTCTTTACTTTATCTATGAACCTTCCGTTGTTGTCAAACACAGTGCAATATCCATGATAAGTTATCATCTTATATCTCTTCTCAAATAATTGCCCCATACTCAGTAAATTGTAATCAAGTTCAGAAGCATAGAAAACATCATAAATATAACTCAAAGAACTATCATTCAATCCAATTAGTATGTGCCCTTTTTCTTCAATAGGGATCTTTGTACTATTACCAAACATCAATAATAGTTTAACTGAATCATCTAGCGAAGAAAATAACTCCTTTTTACCAGACATATGATTACTACAAGCATGATCCAAGTACCATATATTTTTGTCTTCAGCACGTGAATTACTTGTAAAAAATAAAGTCTGAGTACCCGAATTTTCATCAGTATTTTGATGTTGATTTTTTGCGACATGTGCTTGATTGTTATTCATCATTTTAAATCTGCAATCTGCTACTTTGTGTCCATACTTTTCACAATGAAAGTAGTTGAAATTGATTCGTTCTTGATAAAAATTGCCTCGACCTCTTCCTCGGTTGACAGGCCTGAAATTTGTTCCATGTAAGAACTGGAATAACCGCTTTAATAAAATAATAATTTTAACTGTTCGAAATAGGTTCGAAAATATAAAAAATGTTATTTTGAAAATAAAAAGGTGAAATTTGAATTCAATAAATTTTTCTGAGTGAGAAAATGTATCTCTTATAAAAAGTTTTTGTAAAAACGCATACCGACACTTAAGCCGGCAGTACTGCCTCTAGTCCGTTCGGTACCTCGTATTGAGAAGAATAAGATTTTAAAATTTAATTTATTATTTTGAAAGGACAAAAATAATTTAGAATTGAAAACCGGGTGCTAATTTTAAAGGTTTTGCCCCAAAGTTGAGCCAAATGTACCTAAAACGCTAACGGGTTGGATCGAGTCCAAAACGGACCCAAGATCCAACATATATATACTCTATTTATGAGCTTCAAGCTCATTTTAATGGAAAGAGAGAGAGAAAACTCGGATAGATGAGGGTGAGGGGTGAAACCCCGTTGTTACTATTCATTTCCTCTTTCTTTTGGCCATAACTTGAGCTACGGTGCTCCGATTGACGAGCCGTTTGGGGTCACGCAAAGCTCTCATCGAGATCTTCGTCTCTATCCAAACAAAGTAGTAATATTTTTGAAATCCATGCTCCATTTTTCAGGCCTAGCAGTTTCGTGTTTTTTGTTCTAATTTTTTAGTAGATTTTGTGATTTTGTTTGTTTAGGAGTGATCTAGTATTGGAATCTTATTGGGTTTTCTCTCTAATATCGTTGGGTAAGGTAAGTCTCTTATATCTTTTGTAGTTTTATATTTTGGGTTAGCCATAGTAATATTTTTGTATGTTATATAATGTTAGACTGAGGTTTGGTGTTTGTTAGAGTGAGCTGGATCGTTTTGAAGCTTTGAGTTTGAGTTTGGTGTTTTGAGTTGCGTGAGAATCGGCCAATGTATGATTTCAGTTTTCATTATGTAATATATAATGTTTCTGGATACTTAGACTAGTGGACCCTAAGATAGGATTGAATGGTGTTGGTATATGATTAATTATATGTGCATTTATGTTTAATGATGAAGAGGATGATATGGAGTGATAAAATGTGTGATATATAAGTTATAATGATAATAAAATGAGTATTGGTGTTGTTTATGATTATGGTGATTGATGAACTATGATGTTGTTAGTGAATGGTGTTGATTATGGAGTTTGAATAATGATAATTATGAGTATTTATGGTGAGATATAATAAATAATGTGTATGATGAGTAAATTGTGTAAATTGTTGATGATTGAGATCTTGATTGAGAATTATGGTTTTGTGTTGATTTATAGTGGAAAGGTTGAGTGAATTAGGTGTGGAAGTGATAGAAGTACAATAGAATGGTAATGTGTAGTGGGTGATAGTGTTTTATGACGTTTGGTTATGTTTTGGTTTGGTTTAGTTATGGAATTTGGAAATTTGAGAACCTCAATGTTTTTGTGTAAAACTTGATTTTTGGTGAACTTTGACGGATCATAACTCGAGTCTCAGACATTGAAAATAAATTATTTTTTATTTTAAATTAAAGGTGATTCCAAGAGCTTTTAAATGATATAAAGTTTGTTGAAAATGGAGTTTTGTAGAGGAAGTTATGAATATTTAAAGTTTGGGGTCTAAAACTGAAATTTCTACAACTTAACTTTTCTGGATTCTGATATACATGCGTACGTTGCCCAGGTATGCATACGCGAAATGGCCCAATTTTCGTGTATGTATACGTGAACGTATTGTATGCGTACGCAGACGTACTTTTTTCAACGTGTGCGTACGCACGATAGGGGGTGCGTACGCACAACCCCTACTTTGGCTGAAAATGTGTTTTTCTTCACTTTTAATGGCTCCTTAGCCTTCCAAACTTTCATAACTTTTTCTTAAGACTTGTGGCTAGTAATTAGACTCTAAGACTAGTGAAGATAGGTTAGTTAATTTTAATTGGTGATTTTTTTTTTTCTATAATATGAGTTTAGAGCCGGTGACTTAGGCTTTGGAAGGTTTGTGGAAGAGATTAGTGAATGTAGTGTGGTGAGATATTTCTTTGACGAGACTTTGAGATTAGGAATGATTATGTTGTATTTGAGGAACTTGGGGATTGAAGATGGTGATGGTGATTATGATATTGGAACTTGAGAACCTGGAAACGGATGATGAATCTGTTGGATAATGAGAGTGTGCAGGACACTATATCCTGGGATTCTGAGACTTGAAGGTTGAGAATAGATGGAGATGAAAAGATGGTGAACTTGTTGGATATGGAATGACAGTGTGCAGGGCACTATATCCCTGGTATGAAATTATGTTTGATAACCTTTTCTGCCGCATGAGTGTGCAGGGTACTATATCCTTGGCGTGTCAGATCTTCTGTCGCAGGAGTGTGCAGGGCACTATCCCTGGCGTGGCAGAAAAGGCGACATCCGAAAGGATGTGTTGGGTTGGCATTTATGGACTGACAAGTGATATCACGAGCCAATAGGACAGACATTCATCATATGCATCTTCTACATGCTTGCGTGCTTTGATTACTTGAATTATGCCTATTTGAGTAACATGCCTAAATGCTAATTGTTTACTTGCTGTATATGTATATTACCTGTGTATTACTTGCTTGCATTACCTGTTTTTGTCTGGTGCTGAGGAGGTTAGGTAGGCGGTGGCGATGGGATCGCAAGGGGGTTGGGTTAGAGAAGGCTGTAATGGTATTAGTTAGATATCTCCTAAGTTTAGATAACCCTGTTTATGGTTTATGGTTTAAGTTATTTATTTTTGTTAAGTTTGAATATCTGTATCGATGTGAAGTTTTAGGATTGCCTTTGGTGTCCTAGAACCTTACATCTTACATATTGGGCATTGTTACCATACTGAGAACCTCCGATTCTCGTACCATATATATGTTGTTGTTTTTCATATGCAGGTCGTAACCCATCTCGGTGAGTTGCTAGATGGTGACGGAGACGGAGGATCTTACGCACTCTTTTGTATTTTGATTATTTGTTGTAGTATTTTCTCTCACCCTTTTATTTTAGACGTTATGGCCTTAGAGGCTTGATTTGAGAGATAAGTTGTATAAGCTATTTTAAACTTCCAAAACTCTTTTGTATTCCAATTTGACTAGTTGGCCTAAACTCCGCAGGTTGTGACTAGTCCTCTTTTTGGTATATCATACTTATATATATCTTGTTTATTTTAATAATTACCTTGTGTATCCTGGAGCTATCTACAAGGTTTTATATATATTATGTCTTGTTCTGTCCGTGATTACGCATTTAGTTATCGTGTGTGAACGCTTCGCGTTTTGTAATTCCGCTTTATGCGACTTTGAGCTTTTATTCCTTCATCGGGCTTCTAGTTATATAAATTCTTGGATATATATTATATATTATAAGTTTTAGAACTATCGTGGCACTTTGTTATCCTTTGCTTTATGACTAGAGGTAAGGTTTAGGGTAATGGGGTGTTACATTCCACCTCTTCCTTGAATAGGTGGTGTAAAGTTATTATAACTTTCTTGGTTGTAATTGCCACAACCTCTACCTCTATTTTGAAGATTGAAGCCACAACATTGTCCTTCTTGTGTACGACTTGATTCTGCAACATTGTTTAAATTCATTCGGCTTTTCAAGGCTTCTTCCGTTGATTTTTTTACTTCTCCAATATTCTGCTAATGTGGCTTTCCGTGGTTCCTTGCAACTCTGCGATCGTCATGGTATCCATATCGTGTGACTCTAGTATCGTAGTCACCACATGGTCATATTTCATCGGCATGGTGCGAAGAATTTTCTCCATCACTTTACTATTGGACATATCTTCTCCATAGACTCTCATCTTATTGACAAGATCTGTAACACGAGTAAAATATTGTTCAATAGTTTCTGAGCTAGACATCTCGTACTTTTCATATTCTCTTCTCAAAGACTGTAATTTTACTTTCTGAACTTTATCTACGTCTTTGTATGATAGCTTCAACGTGTTCCATGCTTCTTTTGCACTTTTGGCATTTGCTATTTTGTTAAACACCATATAATCTACTCCTTGATGAATTTGAGATAGCGACAATTGATCTCTCCTCTGTTGGGCAGCATCTGCTCCTTCTTGAAAACCTTGTTCAATGAAATTTTACAGGTTCTGGACCTTCAAATTGGTAGACATCAAAGTCTCCCAATAACTATAATCAAGTTTCCCATCTAACTTGGGACCAGACCACATAGTATTAAAAATGTTTGCCATACCGACTTTATGAATAAAGAACTATGTGAGAACTCTCCCACACCTCACAAACTCTCAAACACCAGGCACTGGATTAATCAGCTCTGATACCAAATTTTAGTAAAATACACACTATATTGGCCGCAGAAACACTCACTCACATAAATAATGATATCATATTTTTCATCTCTCAAACTTACTAATACTCATAAACAAAGGAGAACCTCTTAATTCTCACAACACAATTCTATTATTTGAAACACACATAATACACAAAGCATGTATAGCTTTATATAGACTAAACTTTTTAATAAAATAATAATTTCTTTTTCTTAACAACTAAGACAACATTCGTAATGATCATGAAGCTTGTAGAGCATGCATGCTTTGTCATCATTCTTTTAATAATCAAATACCTCTCTTGAATATTTTTTGTAATTTTTTAAATTTTCAACATCTTCTAGTAAATAGATGATTATTGTCTTTAATTCAAACTTTACTTTTTCAATTCTTTAATCATGTTTCATGAAGATTTTAGTCCATGCAAGTTGATTTAAAATTTTTAATCAACACACATAGAATAAAAAGATAACAACAATATAAATAAAAATGCATTAATATATATTACATGTTTACTAATTTTAAAAATGGTAATTGTGTCAACTACTATTTATTAATAGTGAAAATGAAAAAGAATAATCTATTATATATTATTAATTTTACAATTAAAATATGTTACATATCATTTTTTATTGTAATTGAAATCAAATTTTTTTTTTCAAAATTAAAGAATTCTCTCTTCCTCTCACCCATTTTCTCTATCTCTCTCATTCCTTCGCTCATTCTATCTCTCTTATATATTATTTATCAATGATTAATTACAAATTTAATAATTAACATGTGCAACATGGCATTCTCTAATTATAATTAAAGTTAAAATTAAAATTTAGCTATATTATTATATTACTAATTTAACAATTAAAATGTGTGACATGATACTCTTATTAAAAATGAGATAAAATATTTTTTTCCAAAATTATAAGCTCTCTTCCTCCATTCTCTTATCTACTTCTCTCTCCTTCTCTATTTCTCTCTATCCTTTCTACTCTATACATAACTTATATTTTATATTTTATATTATTAATTTGACAAACTAAAATATATCATAAAATATTCTTTCATTACAATTAAAATAAATTTTTCTCCAAAATTAAGAAACTCTCTCTCTTTTTTCTTCTTTATTTTTCTCTTTTCTCTTTCATTCTTTATTTCTTTCTATTTTTTTGTGCTATAAAAAAATATAATTAATAAAATAATAAATTTAAAAAAATTCATAAAATTATAAAAAATACATTAAATTTATAATTAAATATAATTAAAAAATAATCACACAATTTATTCACCTAAAAATGTATATTATTATTGTTATTATATGCATACATTTTTAGTTATTTTTATTTAATTTTAATTTTTTATCATTTATCTTTCTAAACGATATTTTCACTTCTCTTCAAATATTTATTACATATAATTTATAGAGAATGCTAATGTTGTGATTAATAACTAGAATCAAAATTTAATTGTTTCAAAAAAATTAATTTTAAGTTAATTTTATAACTATCAATATAAAATTATATTTTTATATATATATATAAAGAAAAAATATTATTTTTTAATAACAATCATAAAAATTAATTATTTTTAGTTATACGATAGACTTGTTCATACATTATTGGTCCAAAGAGATAAAGTCAAGTCTAATAAGAATAAAAACGCACCCAAAAGGTGGCCTCATCTACTTACCTCTCAGACACAACAAAGGTAGTCCAACCCTACTTATCTGAATATGTAACTACCTCCTAAGATATCTCCCATCTATCTAAAAAGGAGATCTCAACAACTTCCCTATCAAGAGGGAACGACTATCCACCATCAAAGGTGGAACTACTCTAAAAGGGTGGTTACCCATTCTGTTATAAATACACTGACACTCTCAAGTATATTTTAGACATAATCTACTAAAACCTGATTAAAGCCTTTGCTAATTTAAGCATTAGAATCTCTTACACAAAATCTTGTCTCAAAATCTTGTCTCAGAAGGAGACTGGAGCTCACGTCCAAGTCCAAATAGTATCTTCGATTCTTTGGAACAAGACTTAATATCTAATTAAATGTAAAGGTATATACATTAAATTATTTCATAATAAATATTAAAATTAATTATTAATAAAAAATTAAACTCTTTCACATAAAAATAATTATTAAAAGGTTTATTAGTTAACAAAGGTTTATTAGTTAACTTTTTTTTGTCTGCAAGAATCATGTTCTTCTTAGTCAACGAAGACTTTTATCCCCTGCGACCTTTTTGTAAAAGTAGTTTAATTCTATAAATTTTTTATGCTATAATATTTAATATCATGACAAAAATAACATTTTAAAAGATTTATATTTCTATAATATTATTAAGGACAAAAACACTATCTAAAATACTACTTCCATATTTCTTTTATAAATTGTTATAGATACTAAGGGTTGAACTACTAATAAATAAAATTATCTTGGCAAATAAATACCAAAAAACTACAGAATTTTAATGATATCAGAAATAGTGGCAACGGCGGAATTGATCCATGTAAATCAGAGTTAGTAGAGCTATATATTGCTATAAAAATATTACAATGAATAAAGTACTGTGTATATACCATATGTTGAAAAAGGTAACATTATGAATCATTTTAAGAGGAAATTAAATCATTTTCCAAGGAGCATGAGTTTCATGCTCCTGTTACAAAAATTGGTAACCATTTTTTATCCTTTATAACCCTTGGTGTGCGTTCATTCCTCTCATCCTATTTACATTTTTTTTATGCCTTAATAGTAAAAAGTGTTGTCCTTGTGATTTGGGGCATCCTTGCACAGCATGGATCGAACTTCCATGATAGATCGAGGTGCCTCTAGATCCTTCTCTTGTAACGCGTTTCCAAGAAGTTGCTGCATCTGCGACGCAAAGGTGTCATCCAAGACCTGCGCAATCAATGATTCGATCAGAAATTGCAAACTGTATGACAAACAAATACTTAATGAGAGAAATTCTAAAAATTTATAATTACATCCTTACTGGTTATTTTTCAGAAAAACACTAATCTTTAAAATATTTGCTTTCTTAATATTCCATAATTCATCGTACATCAAATACAAAACGAATATTTCACACAAAAAATTGTATTTTTTAACAAAAAATAGTTAGAAAGGACTTAATTGAAAGTTTTTATCTAATGTAAATATTTAATTACAAACTTTTAAATTAAACATATATTAAATAGTTTTAAAAACAATGGCATTATGTTAAATAATTTTTTACACAGTAGTCACTGAAGAATAGCATTAGTTAAATGGATCTCTCAGCATTCATGCTCAATGTTTTACTGTATATAAAAGAGTTTATAATTTAGCTGATTAGGGTGTTACTTACAGAAACAGCTACCCTTGAACCTTTGTACCATGACCTGTTCTCTTTTCGATTCTCCAAGAAACTCAAAATCTCCTGTGGAATAGAAAGATACCATGAATCATATGGAATTACTATCGCGGACTCCGGCATCTATATGGAATTAGTATCGTGGAGTCCAGCATCTAAATTAAGGCTAAAATCTGAATGCAATCAGTTTTACCTGTCCCATACGATCCCAATACCCTCGACAGATGGCAATGAAGACATGAGTCTCAAAGATGCTGTGTAGGTGACTTACGGTACTAGCCAACTGCTCGTTCAAGGGCTGAATTCTTCCTCTTAAATCAGATTCGACCACAGTTTCCTTTGAATCTTGAAGAATTTTCTTCAATTTTGTGGTATTTTGTAGCTTTGTCTGGAACATCATAAAAAAGATGCATATGAGGGACACCTTATATACTTTATCAGTTCCTTCTCATTAATCTAAAATGAAAACAATTAAGATAATCTTCTACTGCATAAATATGTTGAACGTAGCATTTGCAATTTGATCCCAATGTTATAATCCCAGGTCGTTATTGCGGCAAATAAATTAATTACAAAGAGCTACTTACATTCTCCACGAGTTTCTCAACAATAGCTTGCACGTAATTCCTGAACTTGGCCCTCAGCATCACCGTCACTTCACTAAGTCGCTCACCAGGTGCTGTGTTACCAGCATTCGGCAAGCACGAACCCCACGACCTGAACTGAGATTCTACCCTCGGACGCAATACATCCAGCATTCTCTTCAATGAATTCAAAAGAATTCCAAGCTGAAAGCATATAGGCTTAAGTTTAAAGTGCTTGTACAAGAACAGAATATTTAAACTACTGAGGAATTCATTCCACCTACCTCATCAGGAACAACATATGCACATGTGTTCCGTTTGGCGAGTTTCTGAACATATTTCAGCCCAAATTTCTTGGGAGCAATGCTATCCTTGAGAGGAGACAGTACATCTGCATATTGTTTGTCTAAAGCTTCCACTATAGCTTTCTCAATATCAGCGATGGCCTTTTTTTCAAATAAACAAAGAAAACAAATTAATACTTTTTTTATCTTGTACAATATCACATGCATGATCAATAAATAAAATATTTTATAACCAAATATCAAGTATTACTCTCCTTAGAATATGTAACCAAGAACAGGAGAGGACAAAGCTTATTCATTTTTTTGTGGGAGTTCTTCGAAATATATAAACTTTACATTAAAGTGATTTACCTCCATAAATTAATAGGAAGATGAAAATGTGATGAAAAATCTGAGCCATATTACTTTCGAGTGCATATTATAGCATAAAGATGCAGGATTAATGAAGTAATAAGGAAGATCTGGCATACATTCTCTAAGACCAAGGTATATTCTGGCCATCGGCAAATTATGACCTCATAGTCTGTCAATGTCTCCTTCAGCCGCTCATACATGTCATCGACAAAAGGAGTAGTAGAATGTTGTGTTCTAACTCCTGACCACTTCACCTGGAAGAACAATGCATTTAGTTACAACCCTATTGCAATAAGAAAATTCACCACGAAGATAGCATTGTGTTGAGAAGAAATACCTTATCTAATTTGCACGACTCGAGCAAAGATAGGCGTCTGTCTTGGATCCAGACAAGAATATACAAATGGAATAACTCTTTTGCATCTACACCTCCTTTGATAGGACTAACAAAGGAGATAAAATAAGTTAAGATTATTCAGTATCATTCAAAGCGAATAAAACTAGGGCTATACAGAACACACCTAATATTCCAGCTATTAAGATCCCTTTGAAAATCTGATGTTGCGATAATAAGGTCAGCTACCGGTGATGCCGGACCTGTTGGTGGACAAGATATGAGGAAAGCTCGTAATCTACTGCAAAGCTCAGTGCTGTATATTGATGCAGAGAGATTTGGCAGGTCCACAAAGCTGTGAAAAATACAGAATTACAGAACAAGCTAGGTTAGAAGCTGAAATTGGCAAAAGTAGCTAGAAAGAACTACCACAAAAGGACACTTGGACCAAAAGATAATAAAGTTTGAAATGCATAAAACTTATTCACAGGAAAATCCTATGCCAATGAGTAAAATTATGCCATCACATTCAAATACCAAGTATTCCTATCCAAGATCACATTTATCAACTATGCAAGCTAGAAGCTAGTTTATTACTGCACATGCTTGCTTAATCGGTTATTACTAACAGAAGCACTGGGCTACCAAACTTTTTCAGTTAGAACGTACATAATTTGGGAACATTAGATTCAGTCTGAATTTCTGATGAGAAATTGAGAAAATAATAAAATAAAATAAAGAGGCAAAAATCCTATTTCCCAATTGTATTGTTTTGATTAAAAGGACATCAATACAAGTTTTCTAGGTTTGGTACCTAGTAATAATGAACCGCAATCTTATCACTTATTGCTTGTTGAAATATAGCTAATCTTAAACACAATTTTCGAATAAAGATGATACCAAATTACCAATAAGGGGCAGTGGCATTAAATATTTTCATCAACATATCCTGATATAATCATCTATTCGTTTTGTGTATCGAGCAACTAAAATTTACTTGTATTTCAGCAATGATACTCTAGCAGATACATACAAGATTATGCAGGACGTAAATAATACCTTGGAAGTATATTTTGATTATGAATTTGGATATCGGTATGAATCTCATTTCCAAAGTTTATGCATAGGGACTTCATCTTCTGATACGCAGTTGACATAGTCACACTATCCACCAGAGCGCCTTCATTACTGTTTGTAATATATTCATCTGTTTCAGTCAGGTGCCTTCTGGCCCTCTTTTTTGCAGCAACCTGAGAAGATACTAGTGATCAATAAGAGGACAGTTGCTTTAAATAATAATAAAAATTAAAAAAAAAAAAAAAAAAACACTCAAGTTCATCTAACCTGGAAATAATGGCAGAAAGCAGTTTGAGCCTCGGGGGATAAGATGTCATGAAGAAGCTTGTAGAGCTTAACGGCAGGTTCCAAGGCAGGCGCTGCATGGCCAGATGCCGGTCTGAAAACCTCTACGATGCCCGAAAAAGATGATTCGTCAAGTGATTTGTAATTCTCAAAAACAAGAGTGAGTATCTGCTCAATTTGATCCTTGGTCTCTCCTAGTATACGATTCTGATGAGTAACAAAAAAAAATATGTTAGCCAATATAGGAAGATCGATCTATTTGAAGTAAGCAGATGTTGAAAAAACAATCAGTTCAAGTATATCAAAATACAATCAAGTCGAAGTTACAGAATAAACATGCCAAATACAAGAAAGTCAGGTATATGAATTACATAAATAAAAAATATAAATGATACCTCTTGGTGGCTTAAAGAAGTCTTGCCATTTCCCTTCATGAGAACCGGTGTTAGCAGATCATACACCAGGTTAAGGCAGTCTTCTGTTGGTGTAGCCACATCCATGACATAAGATAGATATCTATTTAAACAGAATGTCATGAAGACCGCAAATAAGATAAATTGAAGTGTTTGGAAAACTTATATTTAGTTAATCGTTAAATGTTTCAAAAGATAATAGCAAATGAGTTCACATTACCTCAACTTAGTATATATCTCAGACACACCATAATAAGATGCAAACTCGGTCAAAAGCCATTTCCAAGGACCATGTAGCAACAGATTCCTTTGCTGAAAGCCCTGAACTTTCATTGCAACTTCTAAAACTACGTCATATGCTACTGTCTCTGCTACAGAACCACACTGGAATGAAAGGGTGAGACAAATAAATATTGGTTATGTTAAGCATAATACAACTAAAACCAAGATAAAACTTTCAGCAAATGAAAACACCAAGTAACCTTAAACCTTAAACACATTCATAACAAAAAAGACTATTTTCCTATTTCAATTTCAGAATAGTTATAGAAGAAGCCCCAAGGAATCATCATAAGTCAATATTACTTTTCTAGTTGAGTCATTGCACGTGTTCAATGTGTTTGGACTAGCTTATTGTGTTTGAAATAATATCTAATAGAAATATAAATGTTAAATTAACAAAAAAAGAAAAACAACAAGAAAAAGGAAAGAGTGATTACTCAAAAGACAAACGTGCATTTACAAACAGAACAAATGGAAGTAAGATTTAGACTGTTCCTGTGACAGTATGACTGTGGTTTACGAAAGAAGAGCACACATGAATTGAGGACCTGACTATTATAGTTCAATGCATACATAACTAACCTTAAGATGACTATTGTCATCTGCACTTGTTGAATAAAGTATATACAGTTGTATCTTGCCCACAAGCTCATGGCCAGGCTCACGATAAATCGGCCACCAGCGTAATTTGTCAGCCTGCGATCAGATTGAACATCACCAATTTTACAACAATTATCATCATTCATTACAAGCACTAGAGATTCCATGAATCGGCAATATAAAGTACCGGATCATCAGCTACAGTAGCCACTTGGACAAGAACACGGCCAAAATGCTTTCCTTTGGAATCTTGAACTTCAACAAGCAGATCATCTCCAAGGCTATCCGGGAAACTGTAAAAGTTGGAGAAAAAAATTAACTCAAGTCACCTAATCAACAAAAGGATTTTCTTTGTTTTTATGGGGTGGGTAGGGGACTAAAAGAACTTACAACATATGGGATTCACTGGATCCAGGCTGCAACCTAATGGAATCTTCCTCTGCTGTGCTCTTCAGTCTTAGAAAACAAGAGTACGTCTCTGATCAAATGCATAGGCCCAAAAAAGAAATAAGAAATATGAGAAAATAAATTAATCATCATGTATATTGAAGTCAAAGGTCCAACAGTTAGCCATGACAATATTATCACAAGCTAAGAAAAATAGCAAAAAAATTATCATAATTAAAATACTGAAGGAAATGAAATTTTCTTTTTCAGTTCCCCTATAATGTGGAGATATATCATAATAATGAGTAACAATATGGAAATTGCATTTTAACATACCTTGCACAGCTTCATAGGACGTTGAATTGTTCCGTAGAGTCGTCACACCAACTTTCAAGAGTCCAGACACTTGCTGTAGGTAACGGGTACTAGCATGAACATATGCCAAGCTTTGTCGTGCAAAGGAACCATTTGCAGGCAAACGGGGTGCAAATCGAATTCTTTTGAGTGATTGCCATCCAGAAGATAGTGACAACTGAAAACTAGAGAAGCGATGTCGCACAGATTCCATTTTAAGTTTATCCGTCACAAACGATGACATGCTACAGCCAGTTGGCGGGTCTAAGCCCATTTTTACTCTACGTACTGAAAAGTAAGAAAAGTATCAGCTATGACTCAATTTGGAGAAGCACATAATTTAAATGGTAAACTAGTATGAAAACCTACCTTGCACCTTCATCTTGCCAATAAGCTTTTTTGGTTTGGGAGCAACACCCTCACTGGAAGGCTCTGATTTGCTCTTCATCATTAGTTCATCCTCCGACTGTAATAATACCTGCCGCAATCTACAAATAGAAAAAAATAACAACAATCCGATAAGAATGCAAGGATCCATCAAAAGCTTAAAGTGATAGTTAATAGCCTATAAATAATTTTATAACCCATGCACCCGAAAATAGAAGAGCTCCTTAGACTTAGCAACTACACATGATAGTTTTCGGATAACAATGATAGTGGACATTCTAATACAACTAACTTCTACCTACTAGATGGGGCAATTTTCAAGTGAAAAAGAAATATAAGAGCACTGCATATGCATCAAGGATAAACAGGTCCTAAGCATCAAAATAATATCTGTCAAAACATTCTGGCTTAGTTTGGTAAAGCTTTTACTTTTTAAAAGTAGCTTATAAAAGTTAACTTTTAAAAGATGGCTTTTTAAAAGTTGTAGCATTTATGTTTGGTAAATCAAATCAAAAACAACTTTGAATAAACATAAGCAACATCAATTGTGTTTGGTAAAATAGCTTTTAAAATTTAAAAATACTATAATAGACATAAATGCAAACATTAAATTTGAAAATTAGTTAACATATGAGGTTATATTAGACTTTTAAATTTTGAAAAGCACAAGCCAACTTTGAAAAGCTCTATCCTAGGTGCTTTCAAAAGTACCCCGATCTTTTAAAAGCTGCAAGCACAAGCACATGATCTTTTTGATTTACCAAACACAAAATGAGGAGCTTGAGCTTTTAAAAAGCACAAGCACATCTTCAAAAAGCTTTACCAAACCAAGCCTCTATTGTGCCAAAGCAATACCAATATCAGATGTTACAATAAATTAGGCTAAGCTTGGAATATCCAGTTCTTTTATTTTAGAGAACGTGTAAGAGTGTTCGCTATCCCTGCTTAGTTATTTCTGAACTTGGGATTTTCTTAATAGATTAATATAACCAAAGGGGAGCCTTGGAACAATGAGTTATCTCCGTGTAACCTCACAGTCACAAGGTCAAGCCATGGAATCAAACAATGACAATTATTAGGTTAGGTACATGATCTGAACGCTTGATACTTGTGTACTAGGCTGTCGTTTTTATTAATATAACTTTTTATTTTTACTTTACATGATCTCACCATAACAGTCCCCCCTCCCCCCAAAAAAAACAAAAAAAATGTTTTGCTTCCTAATAATAAAGGAAGGAGAGAGAGAGAGAGAGAGAGAGAGAGAGAGAGAGAGAGAGAGAGAGAGAGAGAGAGAGAGAGAGAGAGAGAGAGAGAGAGAAGAGAGTTTGGGAATTTTGCAATTATGATTAACAAACTCATAGCTGCATCAGTTTTAGTAGCTTGTGGGGTAAGCTACACCTGAGGGTAGTATGAGGAATACAATGGTAAGTTAGTTACTGATCTGTCCTAGCTGGCAGTTTTACTCTACTTAGACTAAGAGTCACTTACAGCTTCTCCTAACTTACTCTATTATTTCCCATTGTTTTCACTATAGCATAGTTTTTCCCCTATTGTGTTGCCAAATGCTATATGACAAAGGAAATGCACAGTTTAGATTCTCCAAGGCACTGTGCAATCATGGAACCAGACCATGCACAGTTTATTAGCACTGTCTACATGAAGCGCAGAGCATTACTATCTTCATCAAAGTTAATTATATCAAGCATCCATGAAGAGGACAGAAATAGTAGTGAAAGGAAAGTCTTAACTCACCCAAATGCATCCCTAAGTAAAGCACATTCATTTTCTAGAAACATAGGAGCTTCCATGCACTGCATTGCCCAAGCATGGAGGCAAAGGCGAACACAAGCGTCGTATGCAATCACACCATGCCACGGTCCAAGGGCGCTGAAATGGATTTACAAAGTAAATAAGCACATACTTAAGGTAAAACTTTTCAGGATAATCAAAAAGGATAATACCTTGCATGAAAGGTTGGTATACGAGCTGGCTGTGAATTTGACGAAGCAGCAGCCTCTGAACTAGGAGCGTTTCTGCAAAAATATGTTACAGTACTAACAATTTAGATTATATAAGATTACTACCATTTGTATATTGTGTGACTAACCAACAAGTATTCATGTTCTGTTAAAGCGGTTATGAACTTATGTGTTGTGAGACATACTTATTCTATCAAAGATACTAACCTAACAAACTGGTCAGACTCAACTCCAATGTTCTCTTTTGTATCCTCAGACATGGATTTCAAAGTACTTGATTCTGCTTTAAGTGGAATAGCATGTACACCAGAAGTGGCAATTTTCTCATGTACTTGTCTAATCTCTGGAGCAGCTCCGCAAAACGGGGGTGCACTAGGAATGTCGTCATCATCATCGGACCCTCTTCCATTCTGCACAAATCATGAAATTAGGATGCTTTTAGCCAGCCATGAATGTTCAATTTGTCGAGGATAAGTATTTAAAAATCCAATCATGAGAACTTTTTTTGAGGTAGATAATATGAGCCAAGAAGAAGACATATATAGCCTATACAAGTACGAAGATAGTAATTGGGAAGAGAGAAACATATGTCACAAAATCAAAATACAGAAAACAACTTTGCATGATTTCATTAATTAGTAAATTCAAACCTTATTTTAAATTCAACATCTGTTATACAATTTCAGAACTTTGTACAAAAACAGCCACATTCCTGCCCAATATATCCATGACTGTGAAAATTTTTGGAGGCATATAATGACATTACTTCAATACATATCAATAATAATTGCATACCTTTTCTGCAGCACTTTGCGTGTTCATCCTTGAAGGCACACTAGAAGCGTAACCTTCTGATGCTCTATTTCTCGGCACAGCACCATTGATACTTCCTACCTGAGTGGTAGAGAATTCAGAGCTGGCTGCAGAATCCGACGATTCATCCTCGGTAAATCCACTATGCATTACTTTCCTCACACCCCTCAACAAAGGATCCCTAACAAAACCATTTCTCCCAACCAGTGTCTCCCTTGAAGAACTGACCTCCGAGTAAGTATAATCACTTCCATACCGCGGCGCCCTATGAGGGAGGTTCCCATATCTCCCAGGAGCACCATTCGGTACTCGAGGGTCCTGGGGTGAAGAATCCAGCGAATACCTTCCACCATAAACCTCTTCCTCCGAATCAATGCTATCATCATTATCAGAATTAGAACCACTGTTAATGGACGACACCGGAATCGCATTAGCAGGAATGTGCCCACTTCTGAATTTTGCTGGTGGTGGCAACCCAAACCCTCTACCACTACCACCCTTCACTACACTGATGGGATCATTTCGAGATCTTAATGTGGAGCTGGAGATTGGAATATCCTTCTAATTCCCAACAAAATAACCCAAACAGAAAATATAAAAGAAAATCAGAACTTCACAAATACTAATTTCATGTAAAGTGTTGCTGATTCATAAAACTTCCTTCTAAATAAAAATTAAAAACTTCTAAATTCTAATCACCAACATTCTACAAAAAAAAAAATCAGAACTTCACATCGAGGTAAATTCGGAGAAACCCATGTTTGTGTACACACAGAAACGAAGAAAACAAGAACAACAAAAAGAAAGGGTTGAATTTCAAGAATGGAAGCTACCTCTCTAACCCATCTAAGTGCATTTTTGTCAAGTCCTTCAGTGAACATCTTCACCTGCAGAAACAAGGTAACACCCAAAAATCTCGGCAACCAAAAACGCCTCAATGCAAGTGCAAATGCAACATCAAAAATTGGAAGCCAAAAGGGTGAGACCTTACACAGAAAAAAAAAATAAAAAAATTGAACTTTGTTTACCGAACCAAATGAATGCTACTAGTATAACAAGTGAGGACAGAGAACAGAGAAGTCTGACATGTGTGACAAAGAAGGTTAAGGTTTTGTTTGAGTGAAGAACAAGAAGAAAAAGAAGATGGGTGTACCAAACAGGAATGTGAATCAGCTTAGGGAAGGTAGCAAAAAAAAAGAAAAAGAACAAATATAAAAAAAAAAAAGAAGAAAAACCTAAATGGGGTGCGAGATTTGAGGGAGAAGAGCAAAACTAAAAGATGAAAAAAGGGGTTTGCTTACTTAAAAAAGCTTTTTGCTTTCACAGATTTCACTCACTCGCTTACTCAGAACATGAAGAGAGAGAATGAGACACTCAAAAAGCCACTACCCTGCTCTCTGCTACTTCTTTCTTACTCTTTCATTGCTTCTTTTCAATTTTTCTACTGTCCTCTTATTAATTTAAAATTTTAATTAATTTTAAGGAAAAGTCTAGGGCCAGCAATTCTATTGAATTTTGGCCAGCATATAACCAGCAGAGAAAGGTGAGTCATTGGATGAAATCTCATACCAATCTCACACCATCAAATCATCATTGATAGTTAGTTGATGGCTAACAATCACAAAAGTTGCTGTCCCCTAGCATTGTCTGTCAAGTTTTTAAGAGAAAATTAATTTAACAAACAATACTACAATACTAACAAAGATTCTCAATTTTTTATCAATACTTAATCAGTAATAATTTATCCCATATTTACAAAGATTTTAAATAAAAAAATATATAATTTATATTTATATTTATTAAAATTTATACACATTAATTAATATAATTTATATTTATATTTTATAAAATTTATACACATAAATTAATAAAATTTATTTATTAAATACAATTAGTATTTACCCTAAACAACCAAAAATATGAAAATTTATTGACCCAAGATTTTCTCTAATTTTAATTAGTAATTGCTTAAAATTTAAAAAATATTCTAAAATTCAACTTTGGCAATGAGATTTAGCTGAATCTCTGAAAAATTAATGAGATTTAATTAAGTTATTTTATTGAGTTTCTTTTATTTGGTGTAATATTTTTTAAGAGAATTTTAATTCAATTTTTAAGCATATTTTATCTTATTTAGTTTTAATTGTGCAATTAATATTAAATATATACTAATTGATTGTGTCACCTCAATTAGATCTTATTTTCAAAGTGATTTAATAAAAGAAAGTATAATTTGATCGAGGTTTTAAACAGTAATAATTTACATATCAATCAAATTCGACTTTTTATAATGTATTTTAAATGAACAAAATAATTTCTAAATAAAACAGGTTTTAATATTTAATGAAACTCATTGGTAGCAAAAATACATTTCCATATTCCATTCATGCGTAAAATAGTCTTCAGATCATTAGTGGTCAACTAGAACTAATATGGTAATAAATACAATTAGATTTTGATATAATCTTTATTTTTACAAGATACTTACTTTACAAGTAAACGCTTAAATTGATTCGAACAAATATTAGATTGAAAATTTTAATTTTTAACAAATTTTTGTTATTATAAAATTCTTCGAATAAAATAAGTCCCCAATAAATTTTAGAATTATTTCATGAATTAAATTTATTCTTTTATTATTTTAAATAAAGTTAATTTTTCTTACAATAATATTTTTAAATTTAAATTATTTTATAATAAATTTTATTAAAAATTTATTTATCTAACATATATTAAAATTTTATTAAATGCATCAGAATAACCAATATATTAAAAGTTTATTAAATGCATTAGAATAACCAATATATCTAAAATTTATTGGATATTAATTTAAATGTTTATCCTTTTTATCTCTTATTTTATTTTATTTTATTTTGGCAAGTTGCCAGATTCTCAAAGGAGCGTGCCAAAATCCTTAATAATTTGATTTCATTTTATACTCTACTAATTACTTATGGTCGGTTTAGGAAGACATTATTTTATTTGAAGTTTTATTTGTTCTAAAATCTAAACGGCTAAACAAAGACATTGGTTACTACGAGGTCGTATGTTTTAGCTCAACAGGAGTTACGTACACATTTACTGATTTATTTTATTTTATTGACATCACCAATTATAGAGGATAGAAAATAATCAACAAAGAAAAATAATTGAAAAATATTAATATTAATTAGTTTCTAGTCATTTTTAATTTCTAACAAAATAAAAAATTAGTCTCTCATATCTTAAAATATCAAACAACTTAATTTATAAAAAAAAAATTTTAAAGATCAAAAACTAATATGTATCTTTTTTAAACAAGTATTAGAGAATAATTTCTCCTTTTCATTTTATTGTAACTAATTCATCTTATATTAAAAGAAATTAAAAAATATCTAATTAAAAACTAATCTATGTAAAAAAAGTATTAGAAATCAATTTAGAGGATTATTCTATAATAATAATAAGCTTATATCATATAATACTTGTTAGTTGTAACCAGCGAAACTGTGAAAGGGAATGAATGGCACATTTAAATTTAATTTAATTGGATCGGAAACTCGAACGTTACAAGTGGGGACACCTTTATGGTCCTTATCTTAATATAAAAAAAAAACATAATAAATAACTATAATTCCAAGCTTATGATATGAGAAATACAAAAGCCAAAGTTTTAAAGGGTCCCAACTAATGCCACAATCACATGGTGGGTCACACTTTTGACGCCTACGATAGCTTTTTCTTTGTTCTTGGCTTCTTATATTTTATGTCTGCACAACTAACGTAACAATTTTAGTAAAAGTTCAAATTCATTTTATGAGTGAATCAAATTATTCTTCAAAGTATTCTTTATATCAGATCAAATTTTCAAATTAACTAATGTATATTAGTATAGATTAAATAGTATAAAATATATTTATTTAAATGTTATAAGAAATATGAATTTTATCTAATATACGTTAATTAATTTGACTGACGCATAAATTTGAGCGATATACTTGCTCTAACATTCAAATATTGAAACTTTAGTTAGGACTTTAGGCGGTGACCATGTGATTCATCTATTCAAAAGAAGATGAAGATATATCGTTGGGGGTTAAACCATAAGGAATGGAGTTATTATTATTATTATATATAATTTGCTTCAATGCGAGAATATTGACACTTACCTACGTTTGTTTGAAGGAAAAATAAATGAAAGAAAAGGAAGAAAAAACAATGAGAAGAAAAATGATTATTTTCTGTTATTTGGTCATTTAGGAGAAAAATGAGAGATGAAGAAAAAAAAGATGATCTATTAATTTTTTAATATTAAAAAAATAAAAAAATTAATTTTTTCTTTATTTTTAATATTATTTTTTTATTTATTTTAATATATTTTATAATATAAAGATAAAATTATCTTTTTATAATATATTTTTTATTTTTTTCCATCCAAACACATTTAAGAAAAATAAAAATTTATTTAATTTTTTTTTATTTTTTTTTTATTTCTTTCCTTCCAACCAAATATAATAAGCTATATTTATTTTCTCAGATTTAGACCAGATCAAAATTGAGCGATTAAAATTGAATATTATATTTAGTGATTAAAAATAAAATTTCAATTTTTAGATATAAAAATTTTAGTCTTTTCAATATTTTTAAAAATAAAAATATAAGAAATAGAATTTTTAAGAACAGAAATTAAAATTTTAATAATATTTTTTAAAAGATATTGTTATTTAATTTAAATTTTAATTTATCATTCAATGTTTATGTTTATTTTAAATTAAACATAATATTAAAATATAACTTAATTTTATATATTTTATACCAAATATAATATAAAAAATTAATTTTTTTTAATTTTTATCTTTTAATTTATATCTTTTTTCTAAATACAGTCTTCTTCGGGAGTGAAGTGTAAGTAGTAGTTTTAATTTGAAAAAAAAAAAATTGAAATCCGACAATGTAAGGTAACGATAAACTTTTTCTTGTAGGCTATTTGACATTGGCTTAATTTCAAATATTTAATCATTGCACTATCATTATTGGACAAGGTACCTTCTATGCTAAGCTTAGTGAATTAATTAACTAACGCGCCCACCGAACTTAACATTTTCAGCATACTTCATAGCCAGAATAGACTTTGAGAACGACAGAAACAGAAGCTATTTGCATATTTGCATGCTTGCATGCATCCAATAAGGTTTATTTAGGAAAGGTTACGTTAAGTGTATATCAAAATTAGCCACTAAAGTTAGTTATTAGTATAAAATTAATATTAAAATATAAATATATATTAAAAATAAATTAAATCACACATATATTTATATATAAATATATTAGTAACTAATTTTAGTAACTGATTTTAGTGTACAAATATCATTTTCTATTTACTAAATATTTTGTTTAAAAATTCCTCTCTCGTCTTTCCACCACGTTCTCCTAGGGTAGAAGAAGTGTAGTGCCCATGTCCGTACTCACATCGAGTCACACCACGCCAAGTGCAGCAATACCTCAGTGATATCCTGTTCCATTCAATTCAAACACAACCACATGTCAAACTCCAATATAGATAGAAACAACCCAAACGTAGCCTCGGATAATGGAGATGAGGAACCTCTGATTATATATGATAATGAAGATGTTCAAGAAGGAGTACAAGGATGCGAAAATAGCCTGGTTGAAAAACTATTAACAGACAAAAACAATGCAAAACATATGGAAGAACTCAGATAGACCTAGAATAGTGGAACTAAAGCCAAAGATTTATCAGATTTTTTTTCCACAAAGAAGCATATCTGAACAAAGTATGAAAGGGGTCCATGGTACTTCAGAAATTCATGGCTGCTAGTCAAACAATGGGATAGAAATGATGACCCTATTGATAAAGGACTCGAAATAGCGGAGATCAAGATACAACTTTAGAACCTATTAGAATACTGCAAGACCACAAAACTGGGGATAAAGGTAGCTTCTGTCATGGGTGAAGTCAAAAGTTGTGAAATATATATGAAAATGCTAGAGATCAAGATTCCTAAAAGCAACAATCAACCTCAATATCAAAAAATCCACTGCTAAAATATGTGAATATAGGGAGCATAGAGGATGATTTCATGTAGGTATTTTTCAAATATGAAAAATCTCCTAATTTCTGTTATTATGCAGTTTGATAGGGCATGAGGAAAATAATTGCGAAAAAGCAGCTATGGATGAAGAAAAAGGAGAAGTCCGATCTAAAGAGTTGGAGGCATGGATGAAAGCAGACAACATAGGAGTCATTGTGAAGCCAAAAAACAAAGGAATGAGTGTAACACCCTACCACACAGAGCCTTACGCTTAAGTCGTAAAGCAGAGGTTACGAAATATTACGACCTCTAAAAGTGAAATACGTACATAAATATAGTTGAAAGAATTCATATCTATGAGTCTTGAAGAATAAGTTAAACAAAAGCAAAAACAGGAAGTCGTATTATACTCGCAAAGATATACGTAAGCTGGATAAACGAGATCAAAAGGGAAGATAACACATATGTATAAAGATTAGAATTCCAAAAATACAGATATCAAGTTCCAAACTCGACCTACGAAACTAAAGCCGGCCGGAGTATATACCTATAATAGATAAAGATAAAGTATATAAAAAGAGAAACTTTTGGGAAGGAAGAAATTATGAAATTCATATGTTAGAGTATTGTAAACCAGGGGCTTGTAATATCTAAGGGCTTGTATTCTTGATTGTATATCATAAAAACGCATCATATTTTGCACATGAAGATAATGCATTCTTCTAACATGATAAATACGTTTATTCTTAATACTTTGCCTAACGATTTTTACTGATTTTATGGTTTTCATTTGTTGTAAAAACCTTTTAGTTTTAATTATTTTCTTGTTCACCTTTTTTATTTCTTCTTTCAATTCAAAAGATTCAGTTATTAATTTTCTTACTTTCATTTCTATTGCCATTACTCTTATTTTCATATTTCTTCTAACTAACTTTAAAGATTTAAGCTTTTTATGAAACTCTTTCATGTTATAAGAACAGGGATAATAACTAAGAGAATAAAGAAGAGAAAGATAGTAAGCTTACAAAGATAAATTTGTACTCTTATTACTTGCAAAGTTGATACACTTCTTGAAGATAATTATAAATATTTAGAAAATATATGAAATAAGAAGATATAAGAGTAGAGAGATTTCTTGAGCTTTCAAGTATTTGATGATCTTGAATGAGTGAGGCCTTTGGTATTTATAGACCCCAAATGGTGACTATTTGGGGACTATTTGCCGACATTTACTGTTTTGCCGACATTCACTGTTTGCTTTTACTCTTTGCCGATATTTACTGTTTACTTTTTACTTTTTACTTTTTACTTTTTTTTTATAGAAATCATTTTTCTTTATGATTGGGCTTTTACATTGATTGCATATACAGTACTTATTACATCTCAAATGGGTCTTGAGAATCTTGATAGTAATGAGCTGGGCTAGATTGGACCTCTTCGTCTTCTCTAAGAGGTACGGTTTGTATTGCTTGTAGAGAGCTTTGAATATCTTCCTCTGAGGTTGCTGCTGCTAGAGCTGCCATAATTTGTCGCTTCTGTGCTAAGAATTGGGTTTCTTTTTTATAAGCTATTTGTTCATTGGTGGTGCTCGAGGCTGTTATTGCTGGACACTTTTGTGATGTTGTTAACCATTGATCAATAGCTGCTCTTCTTAATAAATTTATATCATATTTGTTCCACCATTTTATTTTTATTACTCTTACTAAATATTGTATGCTTGGAGATTCTTCATATGCTGCTGAATCATATTCCCATGTCATAATCCAGCTTATTCCCATGGCTGCTATGAATGAAATGAATTTATATTCTTGTAAGAATGATGACTTGCTTTTAAAATATTCATACGCCATACTGGCTTCTTTTGGGAAGAAAGTCTCCATTGATCCAAAATTCTGGAACCATGCTTGGAACCATTTGGGAAATTGTAATGATATCCCCTTTCTAAACCAAATGAACCACGAATGGGGACTTGGTGATAGAAATAATATATGATTCCAGGCTTCTTGGTAATCATAATAGGTATAGTTCTAGGGTTCGAATTTTAGTGAGAAACTCTTAGACTGATATGGAGGTATTTCCCATTCTTGTAAAGATAATATTTTTATGATTTTTATTTTTGAATAAATAAGCTGTTTGGTGTTCGAATTCCTATAATGGGTTAATTCAATTGATCCGGTGTCTACTAATATGAATTCATAGAATTTTTGGGTTTTTTTGTGGGTTAATAGGAATGTAATGGAAAGTGTTTGGGAAAAAGTCTTATATAGGATTTTCTTATATTTTTTGAACCACTCTTTTTCGATGGTTAATATTTTTATAGGATTGGGTTTTTCATAGTAAGAAAATTGTTCTTTCAAGGGTTGAGTGTTATAGAGGTCAGATGGTTGTAATAATGTGAATTTATTATTGGTAGTAATTAAAGGGCTCTTAGAAGGTGATGACGATGATGGTGCGGCTTTTAGAACATGTGACATTGTCATAGGTCTTAATGATAATTGTTTGGCTGGTACAGCAATAATAGGTAATTTCGTTTCTTTTATTTAGTCAAAAGGTTGACCATAATCTTCACTGGAGGCTATTTTTTGTTCCATTCTTTCCCTGCAAAAATTCTCTAGTAAGAAAGTCAGGGAGTGAATTTAGTTCTCCTTTTATATGTTCAATAGTAAAATTGGAGCATGATAAAATAGCTTACCATCTTGCAAATATTTGTTTTGAAACCAAATTTTTGACATCATTTTCTAAAATATTTGGTGCTGCTTTACAATCAGTCCTTATTAAGAAGGTTTTATTAAATAAATCTTTTTGAAATTTTGAAACACATAATACTATGGCAAGTATTTCTTTTTTTACTGTTGGGTAATTCTTTTGAGCCTGGTTCCAAATTTCTGAATGATATTTTACTATTTGTTCTTTTGAGCTATTAGGAGGTATTTGTTTAAGAATTCTTCCATATCCTAATTTTGATGCATCTGTTTCTACAATTAATTTAGCCAATGAATCTAATATACTTATACAAGGTATTTCTTTTATTGCATTTTTTATCTTTATTATTATAGAAGTCATTTCTTTTGTCTATGGAGGTGGATTTTTTCTTAATCTTTTATAAAGAGGTTCGCATGTGACTCTTATTCCAGGTAGGAATTCCGCTACATAATTTAAACATCCTAAAAATCTTTGTAGTTGTTTTTTGTCAGTTATTTCATTTGAAAATTTATCTGCAAATTCAATAGCTCTTTTAATAGGTACTGTAGTTCCTTGATAAATTTTATATCCTAAAAACCTTACTTTAGTTGTAAAAATTTTCATTTTCTTTTCTGATAAAACCAGTCCTTGTTCTTTTATAATATCCATAAATTTTTTTAGATGATATATATGCTGCTTTATTCCTTTTGAGTATATTAATACGTCATCAAGATATACTATAGTAAATTTTATATGCGGGTAAAATATATTATTCATTATTTCTTGGAATTCGCTTGGGGCATTTTTTAATCCTTGAGGCATTACATTCCATTCGTAATGTCCAAAGGGTACTATAAAAGCTGTCTTATATCTATCTTCCTCTTTTACTGCAATTTGATAATAACCTGATTTTAAATCAAATTTTGAAAAGATATTTGCTTTATTTAATCTTTTAATTAAATCACTTTTATTTGGTAAAGGATACCTAATCCATTTTAATACCTTGTTTAGAGGTTTATAATTGATAACTAATCTTGGAGTACCTCTTTCTATTTCAGATCTTTCATCACATAGAAGCCTGTACAGCTCCAGGGTGATTTTGAAGGCCTTATTAGTCCCTTATCTAGATATTCTTATATTTCTTTTTTACAATATTCTAGATATTCTTTGTTCATATGTATTGGTTTTGCGTTTGTTGGTATATTTTTTTCATTAAATCCATCTTCATATAGTAAAGATATTTCATGTAATTTTCTATGTTGAAAAGCTGTGGGATTTAAACTACATAATTCTGTCTTAATTTTTTCTTCAATTGCTTTTATTTTATCTTGTATTTCCGGAGTTTGTAATTGTTCTTCTATTCTTTTATGTGTAACTTCTTGGTTTAAGTAGTTAATTTGTCTTGTCTTCCTTTCTATAATATTAACTTGACGTGGTAAGTGTTGTAAAATTTTCTCTTGTCTCAAACAATTAATTTGTCTTACTTCTGTTTTCATAACACTAACCTGTGTAGATAGGTGTTGTAACATATTGAGCTCATGCTGTTTTGGTCTAGTGAGAAATTCAAAATAAACAGGATGATTGGGGATTCTTGTACAAGTTATTCCGTCGATGTCGACATTAAAGAGATATAATAATAAAGTAAAAGGATTTCCTAATATAACTTGATTAGATATATTTCTTGCTAAAAAGAATGTAGTGGCAAAGCATACCTTTTTTTTCTCATAATATTTTGTGGGTATTAACCCTTCTTGTATACAATTGACATCAGCTCCTGAATCTACCATAGCTATTAAATCAAATTTTTCTTCTCCTACTATTAAGGTTATCGTAGTGAATCATTTTTGGCTTACTAATAAAGTTAGTATATTTATATAATTTTTCTGTACCCAGATTAATATAATTTTCGGGGATTGTTATGTTACTAGTCTCTTCTATTTGACTAACATTATTTTGCAAAGATTGTTCTTAGATTTTTATTATGTTTTCTCCTTCTATTTTTAGTAATCTATAGTCCATATTAATATTTTGTTGTTTTAATTCCGAAACTTCTCTTTTTAACTTTTTTATCTCTTCTTTGAGAGAATTAAGAGAAACTTCTTCTTGTGAGTTTTTAAAACGATTATAAATTTCTTTTATTTCTATGGGTCTTATTTCTTGCTTACTTTTTTCTTCTTTTTTAACTAATTCAACTAATTGTCTTATGAACTCATCCCTTAATGGCGTATCTTCTAACTTGTTAATTATTTTGACTAGTGTAGAAGTTTGTTCTTTAGTCAAAATATTTACAGTTTTTTCACAGTTTCTACAGCTACATAATCCTATTCCTAAACAATTATTATTATCCTGTTCCTCTTTTTCACTATTTCCTCCTGAGCTCTCTTCTTCTGACATAAGGTCTAATTGTTGTATAAAATAGTCTTCAGTTTCAGAAGAACCCTCATAACTTGATTCTTCTTCTGACTCTGAATTGATTAGTATAGCTGCCAAAGCATGCTTAATTTCTTTATTTTCTATTTTATTTATTTTTTGTTCTATCGTACACTTATTAGCATAATGTCCTTGTTTTTTACATTTCCAACATGTTACTTGTTTTTTCTTATTAGAAATTTTAGGTTTTTCTTTAGGAGTGTTATGGAATTTTTTATAATATTTCTGTTCATAATAAAGGGGTTTGTCTATATTATATTTAGGTTTTTTATAAAATTTTTTCTTTTTAACTTTATGCTGTCCACTAGGTGCTTTTTCAGGAGTTATTCCATATTGATAACAGAAAGTGCCAAGCTCTTTTTTTCCCGTGATACTTTCTTGTTTTATTTTCTGTTGTATCTTGGTATTTGTGCATATTTCTATACCTGTTTGTACTATTATATTATGCAATTGTCCAAAAATTAATGAATTATAGGAAATCTGAGTCCCGAACTGTGTTTGTAGTTTTTGTAATACTTTTTCAGAGAATAATTTTGGTAAGACTGCTACGAATCTTTCTTTCCAGAAAGGTGCATGTGCATCATCTCTTATCATGACTTTTGACATAAAAACATCTTTATACCATCTATAATCAGACATGGTTGAACATCTTAAATTCATTAATTGAGTTTGTATCCTATCTTTAAAAATACTGGGATCTCCTACAAAATTTTTAATAATAGTATATATTAATTTGAATGTAGCATCTGGTGACTGATCTTCTTGTTTAATACTATTAATAATTAATTCTTTTTCTTGGTGTAAGACCTAGAATATTTGAAAAAGTCTTATTATGATCAAGTCTCAAATTCTATGGTTATTTATAGCCTTAATTTCAGAGATTATTTTATTAAAGATAATTAAGGCAAGTTTTGATTTATTGGATTTGAGATAAGTTATGATTTTTATCCAATTTCACAATTGTTGGATTATTTTCTATATTCAAATTTATAAAGTTGGTAGTCATGAAATAATAAGGATTTTATATGATTTGGATTAAATAAGTAATATTTTAAATATTATTACTGCTATTTTGGAAAATGAAGAAATTAAGTATACCATTTCTAATTTTTAGATTTGGGCATTTTATTGAAAATAATTTGTGAAATTGATGAGCAAATAGTATTTTCTATGTACAAATAGTGTTGGATTTAATCTGAGTTTCAATTACTATATTATTCCTAATTTTATGTGAAATTACCATAATGCCCTTAACCCTAATTTTCAAAAATGAAACCCTAACCTTGCAAACCCTAACCCGACCCGGTTTCCCCCAACTGCTGCCGCCCCTCTCTTCTAACAGCAGCAGCAACACTTCTCCTTCCTCAAACCAACACACTCAACAGTAGCAGATTTTCCCCTTTCCCCAACAGCTTGCAACACTCATGGCTTCCCATTGCCATGAAAGAAACCGAAATTAGAAGCAGAGGATGGAGAGGGAGTCAGAGTCGCGCGTCAGGGGAAGAGAAGAGGGAGAGGCGAGCCAGCAGCGGTGGGCCTCGCCGTCGCCGCCCTTCTGCTCGCCGTTCGCCACCAACGTCGAAGAAGAAGGAGATCAGAATCGGAAGTGAAGAGGGTCGCGTTTCACGCCGTGCAGTCGCGTTGCCCTCACCGCGTCGTGTCGCCGCGCCGCCAATCGTCCTCACCGCACCCCACAACGAGCTGCGTTCCCTAGCCACCCGTTGCATCCTCCCTGTGCCGTTCTTCACGCCATCGCGTTCCTTCGTCGCCGCCGCCGTTGACAGAAGAGGGAGTTTGATCCGAGAGCGCAGTGAGGGAAGGGCGTCGCCGGAGGAGAGCCTGGCACCGCCGCCGCCACTGTTCGCCGCGCCGTCATCTCTAGCCTGCGCCGTTGCTAGTCGCGCGAGGGGGAGACGCGCCGTGAGGGAGATCCGTCACGTTTCTGCCGTCGCCGATTCACACGCCGCCGTTGTGCTCCTTGCCGCAGCGCCGCTGCTGGAAGAGGAGAGCTCGCCAGTTCTGTCTCTCACTACCGTCTCCGTCGGAGCTGCCGCCACGGTCGCCGGAGCTTCTGGCCGAGCCTCAACCGCCGGGAAACCGTTACTGGAGCCTGTGTCATTTGGATTTCATCGCGAGTTACCTCCACCAGAAACCACCGCTGTGATTCTGATCACCGGGGACGACTCTGTGACTTTCGGGATCACCGCTGAAGCTCCAGGCAGAGTTTCTGCCGCTTGAGACCTTGCTGTTGTCGCCGGAAAATTTTGCCGGTAAGCGTTTTAAGTTTGATTTCAGTTCTTTTGGAATTTCGAGAAGGTTTGATGCTGTGTGGTTTTTATAGTTGATCCACCGGAGCTTCTGGCCGCCGCCGGAGCTGTGCCGGGGCCGGTTCGAATCCGCAGCTGCTTCGTGTTGTTATTCCGGTAAGAAATTATGTTTCGAAAGCCCTACGTTAGTGTCCCGTACGTGTATTAAAGCCTTTATGGTATTAATGTTCCTAGAGTTAGTAACTGAGGTTGCTTGTTGTAATTTAGAGTTGTTTATGCTGCTGCGAAAATGTGTGGGGCTGTGCTTTGAAGCTGCCTTTGATTTTGAGTTGAGGCGGAAAGGACTTGATGATACGTTTGGGTTATGGAATTTTGCGTTTTGAGGTAGGGGCGCTTTCCAAAAAACTATGTTTTGTGTATTGGAATTATTACATATGGATACTGATGTGAGATATTGTGTATTTAGTGATTGTATCTGCCTTATGTATTATTTGATTGACTCGAACGATTATGGATGTTGGTTTGGCTGAATTTGTTGTGTGGCTTGTGAAATGTAATGTTTGAAGTTGATTCTTTAAAGATTTGAATCTGAGTTTAATCCGTTGAGGATTGATTTGATTTGAGCCAATTATTTTAATGATGTGAAAAGTCGAATGCACTTTTGAATTCAGCACGGTTTATTTTAATTGATTTGGTTTTGGACAAATGATTTGTTATTGAGCCGTTCCTTTAAAGCTTTGGAAATGAGTTATATCGATTGATATTGAGTTGATTTGAAATGGTATCCTTGAGATACGCCACTGAGGCGATTGTTGGATTTAGCTTGCTTTAAATTGATTTCTGGTTTTGAGCTGTTGAAAAGGAATGAGAAATGGTTTAGTTGGGACCCGAACCGGGTGGCAAAAGTCCAAGTTTTAGGGGAGGTGTTGCCGAAATTTCTATAAAATCCTACACTTGTTTGTAAGGTTATTTAAAAAGGGTTGGATTTGAGAAATTGTATTAATTGATTTATTAAAAGGATATTTATGTTTTCAAGCTTAATTTATTTGATGAACCTTATACGTTGAGTTCGGCTTATTTAAAACTGAACTATTTTTACCGTTTGAATCACTCAAGGAAAGAATGATGCTTTAATATTGATTTCAATATAAAAAGGAGTTTTTAGTGATTTCAAAGGAACCTAGACTTTTGATTGATTAATCAAGTTTGAGGCATTTTGGAAGAGTTAGAACAATGGGTTCTAAAAAAAAACTTGAAAGTGGTTTGATTCAAATGAACCGGTTTCGTTTCAAATGAGTTGATTTTTGGACCGGGTTGGAACTTGTGATTTTGTATGGCCGGTTTTATAGTAAATTCAGTTTTATTTACTTGAACCGAGAAATCTATGATTTTAAGAGTTTCAATGAATTTTAAGGAATTTATATAAGTTGACCTTCCCTAAAGACTTGGGACTTTGCCGAGAAACTTTTGTTATAAAATCCCATTGTTGGATGGGTGATTTTGAATGCTTTGAAATAAATCCTTAACTTGCCATGGTTTTGGAAGTTTTGGAAAGAGAATGCCGAGAGTGGCTTTGTTTTAAAAAGGGAACTCACTTTGAGTAAAATTTGGCTTATGAGCCTGAGATGATTTGAGAAATGAGATCTTCAAAGCCAAGGCTGAAAAGAGTTAAAAATTTGATTTCAAAGTGAAATGGTTTGAGAAAAGTGAGTTATGGCTTAAATGCCGGTTTTATGAATTTGATGATGTTGAATGATGGAAGTACTGTTTTTGTTATGGGCCGGAATGGCTGTGTGTGATATTGACTTATGGCTGATTGCCGAATGAGTTATAAGCCGTATGGCTGGCTATGAATTATGAATTTAAGCCGAGGGACTGTATTTATTGATAAATTGGTTGGTTCTGAATTGAACCGTGAGCCGGATGGCTGAGATGGATGGTGATCCATGATTGAATATAAATGCATGTATGCAATTGAATGATTTGTGGATTTAAGCCGAATGGCTGAGATGAAAGTTGTAAGCGAGTATGCTTGTGTTTTTCTCTCTGTTGTAAGGGTGACAGGGCACCGATACCCTCTAATGGCGACAGGGCGCATATACCCTCTAATGGCGACAGGGCGCATATACCCTCTAATGATAATAATGCACAACAGAGAGACTGTGTCCGGGTTAGCTACCGGACACGTCGGGTTGGCTTGGTAACCGACAGATGATATCATCAGCCACTAGGGACAGGCATGCATCATATGCATCTATGTGTCATTGTTTGGGTATGCATATTGTACTTGGTTTGCCTATGTGATTAATTGCTAATTGTTCTACTTGCAATAACTGTTTGTTTGTGTTTGCATCTTCCTACTTGTGTTTGCACCTGGAACTCTGTTGGACTGTGATGATTGGTTGTGGTTGGATTGTTTGGGCCTAGGGCCGTGGTTGAATGAGATGGACCGATGGTTGATTTCGGTTTTTGTGGTTCTGGTTTGGAATAAGATATGAAAGGTTATTTTGGTTCAGTATAGATAAACCTTTTTGAAATGTTTTGATGTTTTGAAAATTGAACGGTCCCTCTTTCAGGAAAGATTTCTGACTTTACTTTATTTGTAAACTGTTGTTTTTGAAAAGAGGCATAGGACGGTTATTAATCACTGGTGCGGTTATCTTCATGTATCCTATTACAGTAATTCCTAAAAACCCTCTACTGAGAACCCTTTCGAGGATGATGTTCTCACCCCTTACATTTTTCCCCTTTCAGGATATGGGCGCAGAAGTTACGAAGAATTTATTTAGTTATTGTTGTGATGTTCTGTATTGCTTTGGACTATTAATTATTGTACCCTCGCCTTTATCTTGATATATTCTGTAAGAGGGGTAGGGATTGTATTGGTTAATGTCTGTAATATTATTTATATATATGTATGTATATATATGGATGTACTCTTTATGAGTTTTTGTAAATTGTATGGTTTCTATGGATGTACGTTATCGAACGAAAGCATTTTTGGGAACGGTATTTGCGGTTTAAAGTTTCAAACAGGCTCATATTTTAGTATTAAATAGTATAAGTGTCGTCGTAATGTCTGAGCTATCAGAGTTGCGCAGCCGGAAGCGTGAGCTTTGGTAGTTAGGGTGTTACACTTGGATGCTGAGAAAATTATCCCACCAACCTTTCAATTGTCCTGTAAATCCTTGGGTTATCATAATTGCTGCTTCCTTATCAGAAGCTTTTCTCATCTTATAAGCAGTTGCAGCCATAGTCATATTACATATTTGATCTAAAATAGCCTGCTCACTTAATCCATTTATATTCCATTCTACTAAGTCTGATCCTGAGAAACTATTTTGCACTAATTGTGTTCGCTCTTCTAGGCCTACATCTACTAGTGATGGTCTAGAATAATAATTTCTTGTTTTAGGATAATCTCTTTTATGGGATATTTTATTTAGTTCTAATTCTTCTTCCTTTTGTAATGTATTAATTGTTAATTTTTCTAGACTAATACTCCTAAGTTTTTCTTTTAGTTCTTCAACTTCTGTTTCTACTTTAGATTTTAAGCTAATATTATCTAAACTTTGTAATTTATATATAGGTTTTTCTATGGGTTTTTCTACCTTAATGACTTTTTCCATATTTTCCATTCTTCCTAATTGATTTTTCATTATATCTAACATGGTATTAGTAAAGTTTAATTGTTGATGTAATTTCTTAATATCTCTTTTTTCTATATTTCCTTCTACATTGCTATCTTTATAGGGTGTTGCTTCAACTTCTAGATCTTTTTCAATTGGTATTTTAATAATTTCTTTAGGAAGATATTCAGATTCTATTACTGATCCTGAACTTGTTTTCCAAACAATAGTTGGTTTTGTTAAAGGACATAATTTCTTATCGGGTTTAGAGTAATAATTAACGTACCAATCAAAGAAGTATAAACTAATTCTATTTTCTTTCATAAAATCATAGAATAGTTCTCTTAGTCTAATAACTTCATTTTCTGAATGGTTGGTAAAATACCAATCTCTTAGGGGTTTATTATAATCAGCATTAAAATCTTGTTTTATCCATTCTTTATCAATCT
Source organism: Arachis hypogaea (assembly GCF_003086295.3). Classification (NCBI taxonomy): domain Eukaryota; kingdom Viridiplantae; phylum Streptophyta; class Magnoliopsida; order Fabales; family Fabaceae; genus Arachis; species Arachis hypogaea. The sequence continues at coordinate 63,892,420 of NC_092042.1, read as the reverse complement.
CAAATGGTTCTTCCTTTATAATTACTGATAAAACTTGTGATTGCATTGGATCAAATTCCGAAGGTGATTTATATACAGCAGTGGCTATATTTGGCCTTCTTTTGTCAATTCCTACAATATTATCCATATTTCCTATTGATGAGTTATCTATAGAATTTCTATGACTAATAGTTTCAACATTATGAGGAATTCTTAATGATTGGGATCTATTCATCCTAATTCTAATATCAGGTCCTTCTCTGATTATTTCTCTTATTCTAGTATTTTGTATTTGTGGTTCTTCAATACCATTAGGTATTATCCATTTTTCAGGCATTCTACTTTTTAATTCTTCATGTCTTAATCTTCTAGGTGTTTGTATATTAGATCTTTTTAGATTTGCATGCAGAATTATCGTTTCTTCTTTTGAGGATTGTCTTAATGCTTTAAAGTCATAATTAACCTTAGTAATTTTATAATATATCCTATAGATTATTTCGAATGGATCATATTTCTCATTTATAATTGTTTCATTAGATCTTACTTGCAATTTTAAGGCATGCCATGTGTATTCATTTTTAAAATTCATAGCATAATTTGGGTAACAATTAAAAAAAAAAAACTGGTCCATCATGACAATTACTTTCTAATATTCCTATTAATGAGTCACTAAAATTTTGAAATCTGGTATCTCTTAAGGTTAATAATATAGGCAGATTAATTTCTATTCTAAAATTAGGTTTTATGACTACTTGTATTAATCCTATATGGATGAAGTTATATCCTTTACTGCTATGTTCTTTCAATTTATCCTCTTCTAAGATGGTAATAATCTTATTATTACTCGTTCCTGGTTTACAATACTTTAACATATGAATTTCATAATTTCTTCCTTCCCAGAAGTTCTCTTTTTATATACTTTATCTTTATCTATTATAGGTATATTCCAATTACGAAAATTTTCTTCTAATTTAGCTATTTCTAATTCATTTTTAGTTCCAGAGGTGGATGCTTCATCATTATCTGTTTTTATCACTAAAGAATTATTTTTTCCTAGATTTAAACTACTCATCGTTCTCAATAAACTAGCCATTTTATGGTTAGAACTTTGTAAGTTACGAGACCACCCTCGTTAACCAACGGATTCACTGCCTTACTAGGCCTTACAACCGGGACTACAATTTGGGCTGACCAACGTATTAACAGTTCTCACTGCTACTTCAAAGTTGTAACTATAAAATTTTGAGATTTATCAAGAAGACTTGTAATAAAAATTCAGTTAAAAATAATTTCTTTATAAATATTGAATAAATCTTCTTGAAATTTTAAAACACATAATACTATGGCAAGTATTTCTTCTTTGACTGTTGGATAATTCTTTTGAGCCTGGTTCTAAATTTCTGAATGATATTTTACTATTTGTTCTTTTGAGCTATTAGGAGGTATTTGTTTAAGAATTCCTCCATATCCTAATTCTGATGCATCTGTTTCTACAATTAATTTAGCCAATGGATCTAGTATACTTATACAAGGTATTTCTTTTATTGCATTTTTTATCTTTATTATTATAGAAGTCATTTCTTTTGTCCATGGAGGTGGATTTTTTCTATATATATATATATATATATATATATATATATAAGGTTGGGCTATTATAGGTTGATTTGTTTCTTGTAATGGTTGAGGTTCTTGTAAAGGTTGAAGTTCTAGATCTTGTACGGGTACTGTAGGTTGGGGATTGCCATCCATTCTTTGAATGTTATATACATGTATTCTTGATTCTATCTCTAAAAGTTGTCTCATGCTTTGTACATGTAAGTAATGCATCCTTCTAACATAATGAATGTGTTTATTCTTAATAGTTTGTCTAGCGGTTTTTACTGATTTTTTTGTTTTAATTTGTTGTAGAAGCTTTTTGGTTCTGATTATCTTCTTGTCCATCTTTTTTATTTCTACTTTTAATTCTGAAGATTCAGTTATTAGTTCTCTTATTTTTCTATCTATTGCCCTTACTCTTGTTTTCATATTTTTTCTAACTAATTTAAAAGATCTAAACCTTTTATAAAACTCTTTCATGGTATAAGAATAATAATTGAGAAAATAAATAAAAGAAAGATAGTAAGCTTACAAAGATGAACTTGTACTTTTATTGCTTGCAGAGTTGATACACTTCTTGAAGATGATTACAAATACTTGAAGAATTTATAAAGTAAGAAGATATAAGAGTAGAGAGATTTCTTGAGCTTTCAAGTTTTTGATGATCTTGAATGAGTGAGGCCTTTGGTATTTATAGACCCCAAATGATGACTATTTGGGTACTGTTTGCCGACAGTACTGTTTGCTTTCACTGTTTGCCGACATTCACTGTTTGCTTTTACTGTTTGCCGACATTCATTGTTTGCTTTTTCTTTTTACTTTTACTTTTTTACTCTTTACTTTTTCATTTTTAACTGGATTTTTATTACAAGTCTTCTTGATAAGCCTCAAACATTTTATAGTTACAACTTTGAAGTAGCAGTGAGAACTGTTAATACGTTGGTCAGCCCAGATCGTAGTCCCGGTTGTAAGTCCTAGAAAGGCAGTGAATCCGTTGGTTAACGAGGGTGGTCCCGTAGCTCACAAAGTTCTAACCATAAAATGGCTAGTTTATTGAGAACGATGAGTCGTTCAAATCTAGGAAAAAATAATTCTTTAGTAATAAAAACAGATAATGATGAAGTCTCCACCTCTGGAACTAAAAATGAATTAGAAATAGCCAAATTAGAAGAAAGTTTTCATAATTGGAATATACCTATAGTAGAAAAAGATAAAATATATAAAAAGAGAAACTTCTGGGAAGGAAGAAATTATGAAATCCACATGTTAGAATATTGTAAACCAGGAACGAGTAGTAATAAAATTATCACCATCTTAGAAGAAGATAAATTGAAAGAACATAGTAGTAAAGGATATAACTTCATCCATATAGGATTAATACAAGTAGCCATAAAGCCTAATTTTAGAATAGGAATTAATCTGCCTATATTATTAACCTTAAGAGATACCAGATTAAAAAATTTTAGTGATTCATTAATAGGAATATTAGAAAGTAACTGTAATGATGGACCAGTTTTTTTTAATTGTTACCCAAATTATGCTATGAATCTAAAACATGAATACACCTGGCAAGCCTTAAAATTGCAAGTAACATCTGATGATACTTGATGGTATTGAAGAACCACAAATACAAAATACTAGAATAAGGGAAATAATAAGAGAAGGACCTGATATTAGAATTAGGATGAATAGATCCCAATCATTAAGAATTCCTGATAATGTTGAAACTATTAGTCATAGAAATTCTATAGATAACTCATCAATAGGAAATATTGATGATATTGTAGGAATTGACAATAGAAGGCCACATATAGCCACTACTGTATATAAATCACCTTCAGAATTTGATCCAAGGGAATCACAAGTTTTATCAGTAATTATAAAGGAAGAACCATTTGAGATTGATAAAGAGTGGATAAGACAAGATTTTAATGCTGATTATAATAAATCACTAAGAGATTGGTATTTTACCAACCATTCAGAAAATGAAGTTATTAGACTAAGAGAACTATTCTATGATTTTATGAAAGAAAATAGAATTAGCTTATACTTCTTTGACTGGTACGTTAATTATTACTCTAAACCCGATAAGAAATTATGTCCTTTAACAAAGCCAACTGTTGTTTGGAAAATAAGCTCAGGATCAGTAATAGAATCTGAATATCCCCCTAAAGAAACTATTAAAAAACCAATTTAAAAAGACTTAGAAGTTGAAGCAACACCCTATAAGATAACAATGCAGATGGAAATATAGAAAAAAGAGATATTAAGAAATTACATCAGCAATTAAACTTTACTAATACCATGTTAGATATAATGAAAAATCAGTTAGGAAGAATGGAAAATATGGAAAAAGTTATTAAGGTAGAAAAACCCATAGAAAAACCTATATATAAATTACAAAGTTTAGATAATATTAGCTTAAAATCTAAAGTAGAAACAAAAGTTGAAGAACTAAAAGAAAAACTTAGAAGTATTAGTCTAGGAAAATTAACAATTAATACATTACAAAAGGAAGAAGAATTAGAACTAAATAAAATATCCTATAAAAGAGATTATCCTAAAACCAGAAATTATTACCCTAGACCATCACCAGTAGATGTAGGCCTAGAAGAACGAACACAATTAGTACAAAATAGTTTTTCAGGATCAGACTTAGTAGAATGGAATATAGATGGATTAAGTGAACAAGCCATTTTAGATCAAATGTGTAATATGACTATGGCTGCAACTGCCTATAAGATGAGAAAAGCCTCTGATAAAGAAGCAGCAATTATGATAACCAAAGGATTTACAGGACAATTAAAAGGTTGGTGGGATAATTTTCACAGCCTCCAAGAAAAAGAATTGATTATTAATAGTATTAAACAAGAAGATCAGTCACCAGACGCTACATCCACGTTAATATATACCATTATTAAAAATTTTGTAGGAGATCCCAGTATTTTTAAAGATAGGATACATACTCAATTAATGAATTTAAGATGTCCAACTATGTCTGATTATAGATGGTATAAAGATGTTTTTATGTCAAAAGTTATGATAAGAGATGATGCACATGCGCCTTTCTGGAAAGAAAGATTCGTAGCAGCCTTACCAAAATTATTCTCTGAAAAAGTATTGCAAAAACTACAAGCACAGTTTGTCCCTATAATTCATTAACCTTTGGACAATTACATAATATAATAGTACAAACAGGTATAGAAGTATGCACAGATACCAAGATACAACAGAAAATAAAACAAGAAAGTATCACGGAAAAAAGAGAGCTATGCACTTTCTGCTACCAATATGGAATAACTCCTGAAAAGCACCTAGTGGACAGCATAAAGTTAAAAGAAAATTTTTTTATAAAAAACCTAAATATAATATAGACAAACCCCTTTATTATGAACAGAAATATCATAAAAAATTACATAAAACCTCTAAAGGAAAACCTAAATTTTCTAATAAGAAAAAACAAGTAACATGTTGGAAATGTAAAAAACAAGGACATTATGCTAATAAGTGTACAACAGAACAAAAAATGAATAAAATAGAAAATAAAGAAATTAAGCATGCTTTGACAACTATACCAATCAATTCAGAGTCAGAAGAGGAATCAAGTTATGAGGGTTCTTCTGAAACTGAAGACTATTTTATACAACAATTAGACTTTATGTCAGAAGAAGAGAGCTCAGGAGGAAATAATGGAAAGGAGGAACAGGATAATAATAATTGTTTAGGAATAGGATTATGTAACTGTAGAAACTGTGAAAAAACTGTAAATATTTTAACTAAAGAACAAACTTCTACACTAGTTAAAATAATTGACAAGTTAGAAGATACACCATTAAGGGATGCGTTTATAAGACAATTAGCTGAATTAGTTAAAAAAGAAGAAGAAAGTAAGCAAGAAATAAGACCAATAGAAATAAAAGAAATTTATAATCGTTTTAAAAACCCACAAGAAGAAGTTTTCCTTAATTCTCTCAAAGAAGAGATAAAAAGGTTAAAAAGAGAAGTTTCAGAATTAAAACAACAAAACATTAATATGGACTACAGATTACTAAAAATAGAAGGAGAAAACATAATAAAAATCCAAGAACAATCTTTACAAAATAATGAAGGGACTAGTAATATAACAATCTCCGAGAATTATATTAACCTAGGTACATAAAATTATATAAATATTTTAACATTATTAGTAAGTCAAAAATGGTTCACTACAATAACTTTAATAGTAGGAGAAGAAAAATTTGATTTAATAGCTATGGTAGATTCAGGAGCTGATGTTAATTGTATACAAGAAGGATTAATACCCACAAAATATTATGAGAAAACTACAGAAAGAGTCTTAATGGCAGAAAATGACAAAATGACTATAGACTATAAGTTATCTAAAGCAAAAATTTGTAAAAATAGGGTATGCTTTACCACTACATTCTTTTTAGCAAGAAATATATCTCATCAAGTTATATTAGGAAATCCTTTTACTTTATTATTATATCCCTTTAATGTTGACATCGACGGAATAACTTGTACAAGAATCTCCAATCATCCTGTCCATTTTGAATCTCTCACAAGACCGAAACAGCTTGAACTCAATATGTTACAACACCTATCTACACATGTTAGTGTAATGGAAACAAAAGTAAGACAAATTAATTGTTTGAGTCTAGAGAAAATTTTACAACACTTACCGCGTCAAGTTAATATTATAGAAAGAAAGACAAGACAAATTAACTACTTAAACCAAGAAGTTACACATAAAAGAATAGAAGAACAATTACAAACTCCAGAAATACAAGATAAAATAAAAGCAATTGAAGAAAAAATTAAGACAGAATTATGTAGTTTAAATCCCACAGCCTTTCAACATAGAAAATTACATGAAATATCTTTACCATATGAAGATGGATTTAATGAAAAAGATATACCAACAAAGGCAAAACCGATACATATGAACAAAGAGTATCTAGAATATTGTAAAAAAGAAATACAAGAATATCTAGATAAGGGACTAATAAGGCCTTCAAAATCACCCTGGAGTTGTACAGGCTTCTATGTGATGAAAGCATCTGAAATAGAAAGAGGTGCTCTAAAATTAGTTATCAATTATAAACCTCTAAACAAGGTATTAAAATGGATTAGGTACCCTTTACCAAATAAAAGTGATTTAATTAAAAGATTAAATAAAGCAAATATCTTTTCAAAATTTGATTTAAAACCAGGTTATTATCAAATTGCAGTAAAAAAGGAAGATAGATATAAGACAGCTTTTATAGTACCCTTTGGACATTACGAATGGAATGTAATGCCTCAAAGATTAAAAAATGCCGCAAGCGAATTCCAAGAAATAATGAATAATATAATTTACCCGCATATAGAATTTACTATAGTATATCTTGATGACGTATTAGTATACTCGAAATGAATAAAGCAGCATATATATCATCTAGAAAAATTCATGGATATTATAAAAGAACAAGGATTAGTTTTATCAGAAAAGAAAATGAAAATTCTTACAACTAAAGTAAGGTTCTTAGGATATAAAATTTATCAAGGAACCATAGTACCAATTAAAAGAGCCATTGAATTTGCAGATAAATTTCCAAATGAAATAACTGACAAAAAATAACTACAAAGATTTTTGGGATGTTTAAATTATGTAGCAGAATTCTTACCCGTAATAAGAGTTACATGCGAACCTCTTTATAAGAGACTAAGAAAAAATCCACCTCCATGGACAAAAGAAATGACTTCCATAATAATAAAAATAAAAAAATGCAGTAAAAGAAATACATTGCATAAGTATACTAGACCCATCGGCTAAGAAACAGATGCATCAGAATTAGGATATAGAGGAATTCTTAAACAAATACCTCCTAATAACTCAAAAGAACAAATAGTAAAATATCATTCAGGAATTTGGAACCAAGCTCAAAAGAACTACCCCACAGTCAAAAAAGAAATACTTGCCATAGTATTATGTGTTTCAAAATTTCAAGAAGATTTATTTAATAAAACCTTCTTAATAAGAATTGATTGTAAAGCAGCTCCAAATGTTTTAGAAAATGATGTCAAAAATTTGGTTTCAAAACAAATATTTGCAAGATGGCAAGCTATTTTATCATGTTTCGATTTTACTATTGAACATATAAAAGGAGAACTAAATTCACTCCCTGACTTTCTTACTAGAGAATTTTTGCAGGGAAAGAATGGAGCAAAAAGCAGCCTCCAGTGAAGATTATGGTCAACCTTTTGACCAAATAAAAGAAACAAAATTACCTATTACTGTTGTACCAGCAAAACAATTATCATTAAGACCTATGACAATGTCACAGGTTGTAAAAGCTGCACCATTATCGTCATCACCTTCTAAGAGCCCTTTAATTACTACTAATAATAAATTCACATTACTACAACCATCTGACCTCTATAATACTCAACCCTTGAAAGAACAATTTCCTTACTATAAAAAACACAATCCTATAAAGATATTAACCATTGAAAAAGAGTGGTTCAAAAAAGACAGAAAAACCCTATACAAGACCATTTTCCTAAATACTTTCCATTATATTCCTATTAACCCACAAAAAACCCAAAAATTTTATGAATTCATATTAGTAGACACCAGATCCATTGAGTTAACACATTACAGAGATTCCAACACCAAGCAGCCTATTTATTCAAAAATAAAAATTATAAAAATATTATCCTTGCAAGATTGGGAAATACCCCCATATCAGTCTAAAAGCTTCTCATTAAAATTTGAACCTCAGAACTATACCTACTATGATTACCAAGAAGCTTGGAATCATGTTTTATTTCTATCACCAAATCCTCATTCTTGGTTCATTTGGTTCAGAAAGGGGATATCATTACAATTTTCCAAATGGTTTCAAGCATGGTTCCAGAACTTTGGACCAATGGAAGCTATCTTCCCAAAAGAAGCCAGTATGGCGTATGAATACTTTAAAAGCAAGTCATCATTCCTACAAGAATATAAGTTCATTTCATTCATAGCAGCCATGGGAATAAGCTGGATTATGATATGGGAATATGATTCAGCAGCATATGAAGAATCTCCAAGCATACAATATCTAGTAAGAGTAATAAAAATTAAATGGTGGAACAAATATGATATAAATTTACTAAGAAGAGCAGCTATTGATCAATGGTTAACAACATCACAAAAGCGTCCAGCAATAACAGTCTCAAGCACCACCAATGAACAAATAGTTTATAAAAAAGAGACCCAATTCTTAGCACAAAAGAGACAAATTATGGCAGCCCTAGCTGCAGCAACCTCAGAGGAAGATATCCAAATCTCTCTACAAGCAATACAGACCGTACCTCTTGGAGAAGACGAAGAGGTCCAGTCCAGTCCAGCTCATTACTATCAAGACTCTCAAGACCCATTTGAGATGTAACAAGTACTGTATATGCAATCAATGTAAAAGCCCAATCATAAAAAAAAAGAGAGTAAAAAGTAAAAAAGTAAAAGTAAAAAGAAAAAGCAAACAGTGAATGTCGGAAAAGAGTAAAAGCAAACAGTACTGTCGGCAAACAGTACCCAAATAGTCATCATTTGGGGTCTATAAATACCAAAGGCCTCACTCATTCAAGATCATCAAAAACTTGAAAGCTCAAGAAATCTCTCTACTCTTATATCTTCTTACTTTATAAATTCTCCAAGTATTTGTAATCATCTTCAAGAAGTGTATCAACTCTGCAAGCAATAAAAGTACAAGTTCATCTTTGTAAACTTACTATCTTTCTTTTATTTATTTTCTCAATTATTATTCTTATACCATGAAAGAGTTTTATAAAAGGCTTAGATCTTTAAAATTAGTTAGAAGAAATATGAAAACAAGAGTAAGGGCAATAGATAGAAAAATAAGAGAACTAATAACTGAATCTTCAGAATTAAAAGTAGAAATAAAAAAGATGGACAAGAAAATAATCAGAACCAAAAAGCTTCTATAACAAATTAAAACCAAAAAATCAGTAAAAACCGCTAGACAAACTATTAAGAATAAACACATTCATTATGTTAGAAGGATGCATTACTTACATGTACAAAGCATGAGACAACTTTTAGAGATAGAATCAAGAATACATGTATATAACGTTCAAAGAATGGATGGCAATCCCTAACCTACAATACCCGTACAAGATCTAGAACTTCAACCTTTACAAGAACCTAAACCATTACAAGAAACAAATCAACCTATAATAGCCCAACCTTTACAAGTGGTATCAGAGCCTGCTCAAGCGGGAGGTATCTGATAACATTTATAAAGAAATTATTTTTAACTGGATTTTTATTACAAGTCTTCTTGATAAGCCTCAAACATTTTATAGTTACAACTTTGAAGTAGCAGTGAGAACTGTTAATATGTTGGTCAGCCCAGATCGTAGTCCCGGTTGTAAGTCCTAGAAAGACAGTGAATCCGTTGGTTAACGAGGGTGGTCCCGTAGCTCACAAAGTTCTAACCATAAAATGGCTAGTTTATTGAGAACGATGAGTTGTTCAAATTTAGCAAAAAATAATTCCTTAGTAATAAAAACAGATAATGATGAAGCCTCCACCTCTGGAACTAAAAATGAATTAGAAATAGCCAAATTAGAAGAAAGTTTTCATAATTGGAATATACCTATAGTAGAAAAAGATAAAATATATAAAAAGAGAAACTTCTGGGAAGGAAGAAATTATGAAATCCACATGTTAGAATATTGTAAACCAGGAACGAGTAGTAATAAAATTATAACCATCTTAGAAGAAGATAAATTGAAAGAACATAGCAGTAAAGGATATAACTTCATCCATATAGGAGTAATACAAGTAGCCATAAAGCCTAATTTTAGAATAGGAATTAATCTGCCTATATTATTAACCTTAAGAGATACCAGATTAAAAAATTTTAGTGATTCATTAATAGGAATATTAGAAAGTAACTGTCATGATGGACCAGTTTTTTTAATTGTTACCCAAATTATGCTATGAATCTAAAAAATGAATACACCTGGCAAGCCTTAAAATTGCAAGTAACATCTGATGAGAATATTATAAATGAGAAATATGATCCATTCGAAATAATCTATAGAATATATTATAAAATTACTAAAGTTGATTATGACTTTAGAGTATTAAGACAATCCTCAAAAGACAAAACGATAATTATGCATGCAAATCTAAAAAGATCTAATATACAAACACCTAGAAGATTAAGACATGAAGAATTAAAAAGTCGTATGCCTGAAGAATGGATAATACCTGATGGTATTGAAGAACCACAAATACAAAATACTAGAATAAGGAAAATAATAAGAGAAGGACCTGATATTAGAATTAGGATGAATAGATCCCAATCATTAAGAATTCCTGATAATGTTGAAACTATTAGTCATAGAAATTCTATAGATAACTCATCAATAGAAAATATTGATGATATTATAGAAATTGACAACAGAAGGCCACATATAGCCACTACTGTATATAAATCACCTTCAGAATTTGATCCAAGGGAATCACAAGTTTTATCAGTAATTATAAAGGAAGAACCATTTGAGATTGATAAAGAGTGGATAAGACAAGATTTTAATGCTGATTATAATAAATCACTAAGAGATTGGTATTTTACCAACCATTCAGAAAATGAAGTTATTAGACTAAGAGAACTATTCTATGATTTTATGAAAGAAAATATAATTAGCTTATACTTCTTTGACTGGTACGTTAATTATTACTCCAAACCCGATAAGAAATTATGTCCTTTAACAAAGCCAACTGTTGTTTGGAAAACAAGCTCATGATCAGTAATAGAATCTGAATATCCCCCTAAAGAAACTATTAAAATACCAATTGGAAAAGACTTAGATGTTGAAGCAACACCCTATAATGATAACAATGCAGATGGAAATATAGAAAAAAGAGATATTAAGAAATTACATAAGCAATTAAACTTTACTAATACCATGTTAGATATAATGAAAAATCAGTTAGGAAGAATGGAAAATATGGAAAAAGTTATTAAGGTAGAAAAACCCATAGAAAAACCTATATATAAATTACAAAGTTTAGATAATATTAGCTTAAAATCTAAAGTAGAAACAGAAGTTGAAGAACTAAAAGAAAAACTTAGAAGTATTAGTCTAGGAAAATTAACAATTAATACATTGCAAAAGGAAGAAGAATTAGAACTAAATAAATTATCCTATAAAAGAGATTATCCTAAAACCAGAAATTATTACCTTAGACCATCACCAGTAGATGTAGGCCTAGAAGAACGAACACAATTAGTACAAAATAGTTTTTCAGGATCAGACTTAGTAGAATGGAATATAGATGGATTAAGTGAACAAGTCATTTTAGATCAAATGTGTAATATGACTATGGCTGCAACTGCCTATAAGATGAGAAAAGCTTCTGATAAAGAAGCAGCAATTATGATAACCCAAGGATTTACAGGACAATTAAAAGGTTTGTGGGATAATTTTCTCAGCCTCTAAGAAAAAGAATTGATTATTAATAGTATTAAACAAGAAGATCAGTCACCAGACGCTACATCCACGTTAATATATACCATTATTAAAAATTTTGTAGGAGATCCCAGTATTTTTAAAGATAGGATACATACTCAATTAATGAATTTAAGATGTCCAACTATGTCTGATTATAGATGGTATAAAGATGTTTTTATGTCAAAAGTTATGATAAGAGATGATGCACATGCGCCTTTCTGGAAAGAAAGATTCATAGCAGCCTTACCAAAATTATTTTCTGAAAAAGTATTACAAAAACTACAAACACAGTTTGGGACCCAGATTCCCTATAATTCATTAACCTTTGGACAATTGCATAATATAATAGTACAAACAGGTATAGAAGTATGCACAGATACGAAGATACAATAGAAAATAAAACAAGAAAGTATCACGGGAAAAAGAGAGCTAGGCACTTTCTGCTACCAATATGGAATAACTCCTGAAAAAGCACCTAGTGGACAGCATAAAGTTAAAAGAAAATTTTTTTATAAAAAACCTAAATATAATATAGACAAACCCCTTTATTATGAACAGAAATATCATAAAAAATTACATAAAACCCCTAAAGGAAAACCTAAATTTTCTAATAAGAAAAAACAAGTAACATGTTGGAAATGTAAAAAACAAGGACATTATGCTAATAAGTGTACAACAGAACAAAAAATAAATAAAATAGAAAATAAAGAAATTAAGCATGCTTTGACAGCTATACTAATCAATTCAGAGTCAGAAGAAGAATCAAGTTATGAGGGTTTTTCTGAAACTGAAGACTATTTTATACAACAATTAGACTTTATGTCAGAAGAAGAGAGCTCAGGAGGAAATAGTGGAAAGGAGGAACAGGATAATAATAATTGTTTAGGAATAGGATTATGTAACTGTAGAAACTGTGAAAAAACTGTAAATGTTTTAACTAAAGAACAAACTTCTACACTAGTTAAAATAATTGACATGTTAGAAGATACACCATTAAGGGATGAGTTTATAAGACAATTAGCTGAATTAGTTAAAAAAGAAGAAGAAAGTAAGCAAGAAATAAGACCAATAGAAATAAAAGAAATTTATAATCGTTTTAAAAACCCACAAGAAGAAGTTTCCCTTAATTCTCTCAAAGAAGAGATAAAAAGGTTAAAAAGAGAAGTTTCAGAATTAAAACAACAAAACATTAATATGGACTACAGATTACTAAAAATAGAAGGAGAAAACATAATAAAAATCCAAGAACAATCTTTACAAAATAATGAAGGGACTAGTAATATAACAATTCCCGAGAATTATATTAACCTAGGTACAGAAAATTATATAAATATTTTAACATTATTAGTAAGTCAAAAATGGTTCACTACGATAACTTTAATAGTAGGAGAAGAAAAATTTGATTTAATAGTTATGGTAGATTCAGGAGCTGATGTTAATTGTATACAAGAAGGATTAATACCCACAAAATATTATGAGAAAACTACAGAAAGAGTCTTAATGGCAGAAAATGACAAAATGACTATAGACTATAAGTTATCTAAAGCAAAAATTTGTAAAAATAGGGTATGCTTTACCACTACATTCTTTTTAGCAAGAAATATATCTCATCAAGTTATATTAGGAAATCCTTTTACTTTATTATTATATCCCTTTAATGTCGACATCGACGGAATAACTTGTACAAGAATCCCCAATCATCCTGTCCATTTTGAATTTCTCACAAGACCAAAACAGCATGAACTCAATATGTTACAACACCTATCTACACATGTTAGTGTAATGGAAACAAAAGTAAGACAAATTAATTGTTTGAGTCTAGAGAAAATTTTACAACACTTACCGCGTCAAGAAGACAAGACAAATTAACTACTTAAACCAAGAAGTTACACATAAAGAATAGAAGGAACAATTACAAACTCCAGAAATACAAGATAAAATAAAAGCAATTGAAGAAAAAATTAAGACAGAATTATGTAGTTTAAATCCCACGGCCTTTCAACATAGAAAATTACATGAAATATCTTTACCATATGAAGATGGATTTAATGAAAAAGATATACCAACAAAGGCAAAACCGATACATATGAACAAAGAGTATCTAGAATATTGTAAAAAAGAAATACAAGAATATCTAGATAAGGGACTAATAAGGCCTTCAAAATCACCCTGGAGTTGTACAGGCTTCTATGTGATGAAAGCATCTGAAATAGAAAGAGGTGCTCTAAGATTAGTTATCAATTATAAACCTCTAAACAAGGTATTAAAATGGATTAGGTATCCTTTACCAAATAAAAGTGATTTAATTAAAAGATTAAATAAAGCAAATATCTTTTCAAAATTTGATTTAAAATCAGGTTATTATCAAATTGCAGTAAAAGAGGAAGATAGATATAAGACAGCTTTTATAGTACCCTTTAGACATTACGAATGGAATGTAATGCCTCAAGGATTAAAAAATGCCCCAAGCGAATTCCAAGAAATAATGAATAATATATTTTTCCCGCATGTAGAATTTACTATAGTATATCTTGATGACGTATTAGTATACTCAAAAGGAATAAAGCAGCATATATATCATCTAGAAAAATTCATAGATATTATAAAAGAACAAGGATTAGTTTTATCAGAAAAGAAAATGAAAATGTTTACAACTAAAGTAAGGTTCTTAGGATATGAAATTTATCAAGGAACCATAGCACCAATTAAAAGAGCCATTGAATTTGCAGATAAATTTCCAAATGAAATAACTGACAAAAAACAACTACAAAGATTTTTGGGATGTTTAAATTATGTAGCAGAATTCTTACCTGGAATAAGAGTTACATGCGAACCTCTTTATAAGATACTAAGAAAAAATCCACCTCCATGAACAAAAGAAATGACTTCCATAATAATAAAAATAAAAAATGCAGTAAAAGAAATACATTGCATAAGTATACTAGACCCATCGGCTAAATTAATTGTAGAAACAGATGCATCAGAATTAGGATATGGAGAAATTCTTAAACAAATACCTCCTAATAACTCAAAAGAACAAATAGTAAAATATCATTCAGGAATTTAGAACCAAGCTCAAAAGAACTACCCCACAGTCAAAAAAGAAATACTTGCCATAGTATTATGTGTTTCAAAATTTCAAGAAGATTTATTTAATAAAACCTTCTTAATAAGAATTGATTGTAAAGCAGCTCCAAATGTTTTAGAAAATGATGTCAAAAATTTGGTTTCAAAACAAATATTTGCAAGATGGCAAGCTATTTTATAATGTTTCGATTTTACTATTGAACATATAAAAGGAGAACTAAATTCACTCCCTGACTTTCTTACTAGAGAATTTTTGCAGGGAAAGAATGGAGCAAAAAGCAGCCTCCAGTGAAGATTATGGTCAACCTTTTGACCAAATAAAAGAAACAAAATTACCTATTACTGTTGTACCAGCAAAACAATTATCATTAAGACCTATGACAATGTCACAGGTTGTAAAAGCTGCACCATCATCGTCATCACCTTCTAAGAGTCCTTTAATTACTACTAATAATAAATTCACATTAGTACAACCATCTGACCTCTATAATACTCAACCCTTGAAAGAACAATTTTCTTACTATGAAAAACCCAATCCTATAAAGATATTAGCCATTGAATAAGAGTGGTTAAAAAAAAAACAGAAAAACCCTATACAAGACCATTTTTCCAAATACTTTCCATTATATTCCTATTAACCCACAAAAAACCCAAAAAATTTATGAATTCATATTAGTAGACACCGGATCCATTGAGCTAACACATTACAGAGATTCCAACACCAAGCAGCCTATTTATTCAAAAATAAAAATTATAAAAATATTATCCTTGCAAGATTGGGAAATACCACCATATCAGTCTAAAAGCTTCTCATTAAAATTTGAACCTCAGAACTATACCTACTATGATTACCAAGAAGCTTGGAATCATGTTTTATTTCTATCACCAAATCCCCATTCTTGGTTCATTTGGTTCAGAAAGGGGATATCATTACAATTTCCCAAATGGTTTCAAGCATGGTTCTAGAACTTTGGACCAATGGAAGCTTTCTTCCCAAAAGAAGCCAGTATGGAGTATGAATACTTTAAAAGCAAGTCATCATTCCTACAAGAATATAAGTTCATTTCATTCATAGCAGCCATGGGAATAAGCTGGATTATGACATGGGAATATGATTCAGCAGCATATGAAGAATCTCCAAGCATACAATATCTAGTAAGAGTAATAAAAATTAAATGGTGGAACAAATATGATATAAATTTACTAAGAAGAGCAGCTATTGATCAATGGTTAACAACATCACAAAAGCGTCCAGCAATAACAGCCTCAAGCACCACCAATGAACAAATAGTTTATAAAAAAGAGACCCAATTCTTAGCACAAAAGAGACAAATTATGGCAGCCCTAGCTGCAGCAACCTCAGAGGAAGATATCCAAAGCTCTCTACAAGCAATACAGACCGTACCTCTTGGAGAAGACGAAGAGGTCCAGTCCAGTCCAGCTCATTACTATCAAGACTCTCAAGACCCATTTGAGATGTAACAAGTACTGTATATGCAATCAATGTAAAAGCCCAATCATAAAAAAAAAAAGAGTAGAAAGTAAAAAAGTAAAAGTAAAAAGAAAAAGCAAACAGTGAATGTCGGCAAACAGTAAAAGCAAACAGTGAATGTCGACAAACAGTAAAAGCAAACAGTACTGTCGGCAAACAGTACCCAAATAGTCATCATTTGGGGTCTATAAATACCAAAGGCCTCACTCATTCATGATCATCAAAAACTTGAAAGCTCAAGAAATCTCTCTACTCTTGTATCTTCTTACTTTATAAATTCTCCAAGTATTTGTAATCATCTTCAAGAAGTGTATCAACTCTGCAAGCAATAAAAGTACAAGTTCATCTTTGTAAGCTTACTATCTTTCTTTTATTTATTTTCTCAATTATTATTCTTATACCATGAAAGAGTTTTATAAAAGGCTTAGATCTTTAAAATTAGTTAGAAGAAATATGAAAACAAGAGTAAGGGCAATAGATAGAAAAATAAGAGAACTAATAACTGAATCTTCAGAATTAAAAGTAGAAATAAAAAAGATGGACAAGAAAATAATCAGAACCAAAAAGCTTCTACAACAAATTAAAACCAAAAAATCAGTAAAAACCGCTAGACAAACTATTAAGAATAAACACATTCATTATGTTAGAAGGATGCATTACTTACATGTACAAAGCATGAGACAACTTTTAGAGATAGAATCAAGAATACATGTATATAACGTTCAAAGAATGGATGGCAATCCCCAACCTACAGTACCCATACAAGATCTAGAACTTCAACCTTTACAAGAACCTCAACCATTACAAGAAACAAATCAACCTATAATAGCCGAACCTTTACAGCAATTGGACCAGAGAATGTGATTGCATTATAAGGGCACAATTGAACAGATCGAGCAAGTTCAAATTGACGTAACATGAAACCTATTAATGCGAAAGCGCCGTGGAGAGCAACAAAAGTCCACATGGGAGTTGCTGGTGTATTGGGCGCTGCACTACTATGCGCTATTCATGGTGTTACCGTGGAAAATACTTTATTTGAAGATGGTGATGGCGCAAATACATTCCGTGCTTTTAACCCAACCCAAGCTGAAGAAACTTATTCAATGGTCACCGCTAACCGCTTTTGGTCCCAAATCTTTGGGGTCAAAGTTTCATGATTACCTTATCCCACGCAAATCGTTTACCCGTAACTATTCAATATCCTTATGAAAAATTAATTACATCAGAACGTTTTCGCGGTCGAATCCATTTTGAATTTGATAAATGCATTGCTTGTGAAGTATGTGTTCTTGTATGTCCTATAGATTTACCCGTTGATATATATATATATATATATATATATATATATATATATATATATATATATATATATATATATAATCCAAAGTTATCCCAAAATATAAATAAAACACATGTTTCTCCAAAAGCAATCTTAAAGAAGGCAAAATACAAAATATACATGTGGAGATTCTATATACATATGTTTTATTCCTTGGGTGCTGTTCAGGTCGACTAGGGTCGAGATCGGAAGTGGGGGAAGCTGGGCAGACCTGGTTCGAGTGTGGCGCTGGTCCGAAACCTTCGGAGGTGAGGAACAGTGGATGAGTGGCCACCTACAAGGACACTCTAATGCTTAAGTCAGTGTCCGTGTGAGATGACTGCCAAATAGGGTAAGGATGTGACATACCTTAGGAGAGGGGCAGGTCCCTCCCCTTTTAAAGTCTGCATTTAGGTGGGCCCCTTTGGTGTTTGAGCCCACCAGCCAGGAAGCTTCCGTGAGCTGTCCTAGTCTATGTGGTAAGCTAGAGGTAGGCGGTTCGGTTCCCGCAGTGGGTCGGGGCGGTACCTGAGTCCATCCCTCGGGTCTCGACTCGGCAAGTCGGCAGGTTAGATGGGTGGGGACGTTCCTTGCAACAGGTCGGCTTGGCCCCTGGGTCGGGCGTCGGGTCCCAAACCGTCAGGTTGGTCCGTTGGTGGGTTGGGCTGTAACAACATATATATACACATAGCCTAAAATAAAATATAACAGCTTAAAAGACAATTCTTCGCTTGTAAGGAAGTTCTCCAAACGCTCAATGAGGTGCCTCTCAACTTGCATCTAAAAAATAACAAAAATATGTATGGAATGAGAATCGGGAGTTCTCAACATGGTAAAGGTGTTCGCATAGTTAATATAAAAGGCCCCATGAAAACCAAAGGCATTCCTAAAACTTCGACACTTAGATTAATCTTAAAATTTATTCTAAACCAATAATATCGGTAATCTAACTAAAGGATCCTAGACCTATTCTAACTCTGTACCTTCCTCAACTCTAAATCTCTGAATCACCGGTGGAACAACTTTCATCACTCCTCCATCAAGAGAGAGTCTATCTGAAGCATACACATACAAATCAAACAAAGAAAATACAGATAAAGGTATAATTATAGCAAGTAGAACAAGTAGCAAATAAACAGAGTTAAGTAATTAAGCAAACCAAAACAATGCATACTCAAGCAAAATATACGAATGCATATGATGTATGCCTGTCCTATGGCTGATGAATCTCATCTGTTGGTTATATAGGTAACCCGACATGTCTTGGTAGCTAACCATTGGACAGTCCTTCTGTGCGTGCATCCCCAAACTCAAAAATATCCATGAAAAAAATCCCAAGCTCAATTTATCCATGGGTGAGTTAAAGTGTCCGGTCACATCTTGCGACAGATGGTCAACAATTAGTCTCAAATATACAAGCCACATAATAATCTTTTTTTAAATAACACTTAAAATCAAATCTTCAATTTTTATAGAAATTTCGGCAGCATCTCCTTTAAAACTCAAATTTCTGTCACCTTTCAAGGGTCCCAACCACCAAACCAAACACCTCTTGGCCATTCAAATCATTTCCAGTATCAAATCGTTTAAAAATCAAATCAATTCCAATATTAAGTCTTTCCTTAAAACCAACCAACTCCAATAGCAAATCGTTTACAAAATCAAACCACACATCTCCCAACCAATCCATTCAATTCAATTTTACAAACCCACCATCAACCCTCAACACATCAAGAAGTCATCATTATTTTATACTCATCAAAGTTATAATCCAACACATAGAAATTCATTCATCCTTTATACACACATTATATACCATATACACAATCCATCAATAATTTATTCAGTTTTATTCCTATCTTAAGGTCTTCTAACTTAAGTTTTCACGTGATATTAAACATTAACTACGAGAAACTAAAAACATACCTTGGCCGATTCCTCCCTAAACTCAGAACATCTAAAAAATGCACTCTTTCATAAGCTCCAATCCCCCAATTATCAATTCTGCAAACTTAATCATCTATATTTCGTTCCAAACTGCCAAATTGAACTCTAAATCAACAAGAACACAATCTAATTCACACAATATCACTATAATCATCATATGGTTTATTAACTCAATGACTCACAAGGGCTCAACAGTTTCTTACCTTACCCATGGATCAATTGGACAAAATCCAGTGATTTTTTGCTGCTAGAGTTCACCTAAACCATCAAATTACACAATCTCTCAATATCAAAATCTAAGATTCATAAAATTGAGGAGGAAAAAAACTGAGTGAGAAATGCAAATTTTTTACCACTTTGTTCATATAGAATTGAAGAGAATTTCGAGACAAACATGTGGCCATTAACGGCTCGTCAATTGAAACTCCAAATTGAAAGTTATGGACGATTGAATTTTGGAGGTAAGAGTTAGGATTTTCAACGTTAATCTCTCTTCTTCAGCGTAACTCTAGGAGTGAAGGGGAGAAAAACTCGTTTTTGGTATTTTATAGGTTGGGCCTTGGATCGGGTTTTAACTGGTTCGGCCTGTTCGTATGCTTTTGGGTCAAAATATTTAAAATTAATATTAAAATTTGTATTTTAGTTATTTTTACTTCTTTAAACTATAAAATTTAATTTTTTTATTTTTTAATTAATAATTAATTTATTAGCTAATTATTTATTAATTTCACATAATTTATAATGAACAATAGAGAAAATGATATAAAGACCAAGAAAGCAAATACCCACCAGAACCTCACTGAAAGAATGAAGGAGAAGCTAAAAAAACTGACGATGTTAGGAAAAAAGGATGGAGAATGAACCAGTAAAAAAGCACAGACTTATCTAACAATTAAGAACCTAAGTGAAGTGGGAGAGAGTATCATAGAAGTAAAACAAAATGCTGAAGAACTCATAATAACAAAAGACAACCACATCCAACACTATCAGATGGTTGAAGCATGTAATAAAAAAGGAAAAATAAAGAAAAAAGAAGAGATGAGATTAAAATACAGACCAATAAGAAGAAATTAAAGAGAAGAGAACGAACAATTGCAGAAGGAAAGGAAGAACCAAAAAAGGAGATCTTAGCAGAGACCGTAAACATAAAAGAAAACCACACAAAGGTCAATACTAAGACATGAAAGAGACAGACAAGGGAAGCAACAGTCATTATGATGTAAGAAAAAAAAAATAAGACACCTGCAGAACAAAAAAGGAAAGCTCAGAAAATACTAGACATGGATATAGATGAACTAGATCAGCAATCGAAGAAGATGGTGTGACAAGATGATGAGACATCAGCAGAGGCTGCTGGGCAGCCCTGCCAGAACCTATGAAAATCATTAGTTGGAACTGTCGTGCGCTTAAAAGCCCAGGGCAGTTCGGGCTTTGAGCAAGCTCATTAAACAACAAGGGCCCAACTTAATCTTCCTTATGGAGACAAGAAGAAAAGAAAATGAAGTTATGAGGTTGTCGTATAAAAGAGGATTAGCAAATATCATGGGCATCGATTGTGAAGGTGAAGAGAGGCAGAGATCAAGGGGTTTGGCTAGGGGTGACAACATGCACCCTATTTGCGGGTACCCAACCCAACCCCACCTGGTCGGGTAGAGTTCTCGTGTGGGTCGGGTAGAGTGCGGGTTGAGTCTCTATCCTACCTAACCAACTCGCACCCTATATATGTATATGTTATATACTTATATAAAAATATATTTCAAGTGGATGTTGAACGAAAGACCTCTCACTATGTGCAAAAGATTCTTAGCCACTAAAAGAAGATCATTAATGATAATTTAATATTTTTTTTACATAAAAGTCAGTAATATTTTAAATTATCATCAAATTTTATAATAAGATTGCATCTTTTTTGTAACTCGCAAGTAGAAATTTATGTATTATTAATAATATTTTTGTTAAAGTTATATTTGCTCAACCCCTCTCTCACCTTCACCCACTCAACAAACCCAAATTCTATTCTCCTACTTCCTTCTTCCTCCTCTTCAAACCCCTCTTAGAGAATTAATTGTATAAAAAAGAGTAGGAAATTAGAGTTTGAACTTATTAAGAGGGTGAAGGTGGGAGAGGGGGTTGAACAAATATAACTTTAACAAAAATATTATTAATAGTCCATTAATTTTGTTAAGTGTTAATAAAAGACTTGACGGTGGGATAATATTGATGCTATTTTAAATGTTTTGGGATAAAAATAGAACGATTAAAATGTTAGAGACCAAAATAAGATTAATCCTAAACATTAAGAACAAAAACACTACTTTATCCTTAATTTTATTTATAAACTAATTTTTTTAGAATAGATAAAAGTAGAAATTAATTTAATTTTATAACTACCTCTCAAATTTTCGAGATGAGAAAAGTTTAAGGATTAATAATTTTAATTTATATTACCGTATTTTTTAGCTAGTAATTTAATAATTTTAGTTCAACAGTTTAATATTATATTTTAAGTCAATATTTTTTAATATTACTGATTAAATATTAATAAAAAATAATAAATTATACTAATCTTATAACGTTGTTCTTTCGAGATTTCTTAAAAAATTGAAATAGTTTAATATTTTAAAATCTCATTAGATATTAGTATAAAAAGAAGGTTTAATTATTTTATTAATTTTTATAATTTTATCAAATTTTTAATTAAGTTTTTATTTTTAATTGGGTTTTTATATTATTTTTAATTTTATAAATATTTTTTTTGTGTCAAAAATATTAAAATTAATTCTAATATTTTTTTTACATAAACAAAAACCTAATTACACAATTAAAAATAGTATAAAGATCTAACTTAAAAAAAAAATAAAAATCTAATTATAAATTTAATAACATTATAAGAACTAACAAAATAATTAAACTTAAAAAAATAACTTTTAAATGGTTTATCGACTCCAATCAACCGAGTCAAACCAATTATTTAATTGTTCTGGACCAATAGCACTTTTTGATAGGGGTAAATTCGGCCAAATTTCATTTATATAAAAACCCAAAATTAGAATTCTAGTTATTACTTTTGTAAATATGATATATAGACAATATTATCTTTGAAATGTAATAGACAATACATAAATATTTTATATATTTGAAATGGTTTAATCTTAAAATAATATAAATAAATTTTTATGATGTATTTTTAATTTTATTTATGTTAGGATTTTTAATTAAAAATTTATTAATTTTTATTTTTTAAGTTAGATTATGTTAAATAATTACATTGTATTATGTTTATTATTCTGTATTACTCTTTTGAAAATCTTAAGCGTTATATTTAATTAATAATACCCACACGTATATGAGAATTCACCTCCCTCACGAAAATTAATATAGAGATTCGTAACAAATGGGAAAAAGAATGAAGTAGGGTTGGGGGATGAAAGTGGAGTTAGGGTCATGTTATGTGCATGATGTGCTGTGTTACATTACATTAAACCTGAGAATCTGTTCAGCAGAAAATAAGGTGAACGCGAAATAATAAAAATGCTAATTAAATAGCTGGATTATTAGGTATAAGTATGAACGCGTTTTAATTTATTAAGATTTATGCTTGAGCTACGAATTTCTAAGGAAAAAAAAAACAGCAAACTTATAACTCTGTTCAAAATTTCAAATTCGATTGACAGCTGCATGTGATAGTGATACCTTCTCCTAACCGTGAGATCTGAGAAGACAAAGCTTTCAGTATAAATATTTCTTTTAAGGTGAAAGTTTTATATAATTTTTATATAAATCTCTTTTATGCTCTTTATTTTAAACATTAAAAAAATTTTATAAAAAGTAAGAAAAATTCAAATTTTGTTTTTTATCCTATAAAAAATATAGAAATATTGTGCAATAATAATAATAAGAATAGGCAATTTAATTTTATTGAAAAGGGATGGGTGTTATGTAAATCCACCCAACCAACAACTGTCACCCTTATTTCTATAGAAATTAACTTGTTCCCTTTATAATGGCTTTGCTATTTAATTAATAGGTATTCACCTAATTTATCTATTTAATTATCTCATCCAAGTCTTAATTTTTTAATTCTCTGGTTCATGGTGTCTGTACATTAAATCAGCAAATGATGCAGACAAAAAAAAAAAAAAAATCAAATGATGCAATTTTACATAAAGTTGCTGCATGTATTTAAAGATAGAACAATTTAAAATTTAAAATTTTATTTTGTATATAAGAGGGAGGGTGTAATAACCCAAATTTTCAGTTACGGATTTCTTTGAGTTTTATACGTTACGATTCACAAAATTTGAGTGATGGGGTTAGATTTAGTTTGATGTGCTGATTTTAAATATGCAGAAAAATAAATAATAATATTTTAAGATAATAATAATTTAGTATATTAATATTTTATTATTAATTTTAGAGAAAAAGTATAAATAAGTTCTTGATCTTTTGATTTGTAAATATTTAAGTTTTTGAGGATTTGAAAATACATTTAAGTCTTTGACCTTTTCAAAATCTAGACATATTGATCTGTTCATTTGGGCTTGTCAAATTCAACGAAAAAACCAAACATGACACCTGTTGTATTAATCTGGTTGATACGGATACACACGTAAGAGAATTTTTAAAATTGGACAAATTAGACTTAGATTCAATATGTCCAGATTTTGAAGAGGTCAAAGATTAATATATTTTCAAATTTTCAAGGACTTAAATGTCTGCAGACCAAAAAGTCAGGGATCGATTTGTTCTTTTCTCTTAATTTTATGAGTCACCTTATAACTCCTACTGTTTCACCATGTAACCATGTTCAACCACCTCCAGCTTATTTTTTCAATCTTCGTACATAACCTCAAAAGTATAGTTGTTAGAACCGAACCGATAATCGAACCGATTAAGTAAGGGTTGGACTGTATCAACGGCAATATGACCCTACAGATGAGACTGCTGTCTAACTGACGATGGTCTTGAGACATGGTGGGTGCTAAACAACTATGCGCTCCACCAACCCTTCGAACCTCCCTAACACAACAACACAGTATTGGTTCAGCCATATCTTTAATCTACTTAATGTATTGCACAAAAGTACTCAAAAGCACAATTAAAATTGAGCTTTCTAGTATCCGAGGTTCTAATGAAGGGCCACACAGAAGTTCCATTGACACCCATTCGCAGCTTGACAGCACTGCACATGGTAGCACTGCACATGGTACTTTAATCGGTCTAATTCGATCACCTGGTACTCAGTACTCCTGCGAATACTGTAGTTCTTCACACCCTATAGCACTGCATCTCGGTATTTGAACCTGTGGCCGACCCGAAACTCTATCCTACCGTCCAGGTTGTAATCCTTTTCTCCCACTTCAGAAAACAGAGTCCTTTTATGCATGGCGTCCAGATTCAAACTATGATAGTAACTTGGCACTGCCGATAGTGTCAGAATTGGATGAGGTGGAGGCAAGACATGGCGCGCCACAGCCTGGACGGGTGTCTCGGGTACAAACTCCTCTTCATCGCCCCCTTCGAAAGAATCACTGTCGGCACTATCCGCCATGTATTCTTGGTCTGACTCCTCGTCACCCATCTCCGCCTTGTCAACCGGAATGGCAAGATAGATCGTTGGTGGTGCAAGAGGTCGGTCGTGCTGGACATAGGTCGAGTGTACATAACCACCATGACCAATATCTCCAACCTCGGCGGAAAGCTCCATCACCTGTTCTGTCATGATCCTCCCATGGATGTCGAACATGAGTCGAACATGCTCGTCCCCTAGAAGCCGAAAGGGTCGATACCAGAAAACTCCATTACCCATGGGTGTTAGCAACCTATACCCCACCCTTCCGACCTCCCTCGCTTCTGTACTACCGAGGTTGTCCAGTATCAAACTCTTCAACTCTGTCAACTTACTTACGTACTGAGTGCACAACAGTTTTGGATTCTCACACTCAAATGTCACCCCATTGTCGCCATTTCTCATATGACAATTGGGATAAACACATACAACTATGTATAGTTGTTACTAGTCATTCATGCGTTATTTTTGTGAGAAAAACGAGACAGAAAAAGATATAAAATGTGTGTGGAGAATGCCAAAGGTTACACATTCTTTTATAACAGCTAAAAATTTGTCCTCTTTTTTCTCGTTTACATTGTAAATGAGATAAGAGAAGCGTATTTATTTCGATAAATACTTTTTAAATTATTTATTTCAGTAATTATTATTATTTTATTTATTAAAATAAAAAACAAGTCCAACTAAATTCGGCAAAACCTAACAAAAATCGCTCACACACATACATGTGAATCACACGCTTCTTCTTCTTTACGTGAAAAAATGCACCAAAATTTCTTAATTTTAAAACCAAAATTTTTTAATCGAAATTTCTCAAGATTCTAGACTTGGTGCTGTAGTTGTTTTTCTTCTTATTCTTCTTCTTTCTTTGTGCATAAGTTATGTATTTTTATTTATAGAGTTATGTATTTTTTCTTCAAAAGATTTTGTCTTTATTGTCAAAAAAGATAAAAAAAAAAGTTGCATAATTCTTTTATTTATTCCTTCTTATTTTTTGTTTGATTTTTTCTCTTTTTTTATTTTTATTCTTCTTAAAGGGTGAAACAAAAAGAATTATATGAGTGAGAAACAAGAAACTTATGAAAAGTAAAAAGAGAAGGAAGAATTGTTGCTTGAACAAAACATAAACTAAAAAAATAGCACCAAAATTTTTCAACTGCTATGCATGAATTTCTTAACTTTGACATTAGAATTTTTTAACCATTACATAAAAATTTCTCAACCAAAATTTTCTTAAGGTTCTGTACTTGAGGTAGCAGTTTCTTAACAAAATTTTTTTAATTTTTAATTTTTTTCTTTTTTTTGTTGCTCTTACTTTTTTTTACTATGTATTTTTTTTTGTTTTTTTTCTTCTTGTTTTTGTTCTATTTTAAGAGAGAGAGAAAAAACATAAAAAAAAAGATGATGATGATGATGATAATGATCTAGAAGTAAAAGAGAAAAAGACATAGAAAAAAGAGAAAAAAAAGAAGTCTCAAAATATACATAAA
The DNA here is from genome assembly GCF_003086295.3 of Arachis hypogaea. Classification (NCBI taxonomy): domain Eukaryota; kingdom Viridiplantae; phylum Streptophyta; class Magnoliopsida; order Fabales; family Fabaceae; genus Arachis; species Arachis hypogaea. The sequence continues at coordinate 63,865,430 of NC_092042.1, read as the reverse complement.
TTCAGTTAATTATATTTTTGTTTCGGCCAAAATAAAAATATTGCGTGAATCTAAAATATATTATTTCAAGTTGGTTAGACTTGATTAAACAAAAAACTTAAATGCCTAATTTTTTGGTTATGAAATTTGATCAATTTCTTTTTTCATAATAATATTGTGATATGATTTGATAAATTTTATTATATATAAGAAACTATTTAAAGGTGAAAAAAATACTTTACAAATTCTTTTTTTAAACAATATTAAATAATTAATAAATTTTATTATTTTAATTAATATTTAGTCAATATTTTATATTTTAAGTATTAAATTTTGAATTTTAATATTAAATTCTAATTTTTAAGATATTGACTAAAATGTTAGTTAATATTAATAAAAGATATTAGTCCTTATATTTTTTTCATATGTCACTTAGAAAAATTAATTAAAAATTTTAATTATCCTCTTAATTTTAAAGTAAAAAAAGTTGAATGTTTTACCTTTCCATAAAATTTTAAAAAATAACACGTGTATTTAAATGTGAGAAATATTATATATACAAGTTTTTTTTAGTTAAGTCTAACTAAATTAAATAATAAAATTTAGATGAGTAAATAAATGAGAAGATTTTTTATTTAAATAAATGTATTAATTATTGAAATAAATAATTTTAAAAATTATTATCGAAATTCACAACCCTGCCTTATCTCATTTATAGTATAAACGAGATAAGGCACGTGCGCATGATATGTGTATATCTTGTTTACAGTGTAAACGAGATACGTGCAAGCTTATCTCGTTTACACTGTAAATAAGACAAGACTGTGTTGTGGCTATATATACATGTCGTTGACAGCGAGGTTTTGGGCCTTAGCTTGAACCTTTCGATCACTTTCTCCTCTCTTTTATGCCGTTCTATCTATATTATTGAGTAATACGATGATGACGTGTGCAGATGTACGTAATCCGGACATCAACAAGTTGAATGAAACTTGGCGTTACGTTGGGACAGCCGACTTTGCGGTTATTCATGTTATCTTGAGTTTTATGAATCATATATATATCTTGAGTTTTATCTTGAGGTTTACAGAATTCCATATATAGATATGTACATATGTAGGCATGGTTAAGGTACTTACTAAGAACTAGAATACAACTTATATCACTAGGAATAGGTCACTGATAAAAATTTGGAATTCTGGATTATTTTTCATGTATTAGGTTGTTACTACATAATTATTAATTTAGTTAGTAACTAGCCAAGTTTGATAATTAAATTATTAAGTTAAGTTAGACTTTGTTTGTTAGATTATTAATAACTTTATTGAATGTTTTAAATTCACGTAACGGAATGAGAAAACGTTCAATATAAAGAAAGTACATAGCAACAGAAAAATGTCATGTCGGCATAAATCCAATTAGTACATACGTATAAAATTCTGTTAGGCAGATGTATAGAATAGTCAAGACAGTTTGATATGTTGATGGACCTATAAAAATTTTTATTTTTTAATAATTGTGAATATATATTTATTTGTTAGAGGCCTCGCCTTCTCCTGTCCTGGCGAGTGAGTCATACCCTTCCTCCACCGGAAGCCGTTGTCCCGTATTTGAGGGAGGCTGGATTCGGTGACACGGTGCCTCTCATGGATTTCACATTTGACAACTCTCTGATTATGACATTCATGGAGCCATGGCGTTCAGAGACCCACACGTTCCATCTATCTACCATGGGGTGAGGCTACTATCATCCTACAGGACGTGGCGTACCTCCTAAGGTTACGCGCACATGAGGACCTAGTTAGAGGGTGCTTCCGTGACTTCTACAGGTGGTACCGCACGAAGACATGGGAGTTGGTGGAACAGCTGCTCGGTACCAGGCCTCCGGTGGTTCCACAGTAGGCGGCACAGAGGAAGGAGTCGTTCTTGCTAAAGCTTGTATGGCTGCGGAATCGTGTCCGCCAGAAGCCACCGACGGATGACCTAGAGACCCTCCGACAGTATGCTAGGTGTTACATCATGTTACTGATCGGAGGCTATCTGATGACGGACAAGTCAAACAACTTGGTCCATCTGCGTTGGCTGCCACTGGTTCAGGGCTTTGGGCGGTGCCGGGCGTTGTGTTGGGACTCGGCTTTACTGGCTTGGACGTACCAATCACTGTGCTCGGCAGCACACCAAGGTGTCACGAATATCGCTGGTTGCACTCTACTGTCGATGTCTTAGATATACTAGAGATTTCTTCAGTGGTGTCCACCAGAACGAAGAATTTTCATGTATCCTATAGTTGCGTGGTAACAACTGTTTATGTTTTCATTATATTTTCAATTTGTAACTTTTTATGACATTCTTCATAATGAACTCCTGCTATCCATTTGATTGATGTCAGATTGATAGGATTGCAGCAGCAGAGTAGAGACCGATATGAGGCGAGGGTTCTGCGATGAGAAATATCGATAGACCGGTTACAATTCGACGAGATTAGTACCACGGTTGACTCCACCACTATTTTTATTTAGTCCTTTATGTAGACTTTGTTTTTTATGCAAATTAACGAGAAGTACGCACATATTGAATTGTTTGCTTTGGAGCATTTTTTGCCTTTTGAGATATGTAACATGGAGACTTTATGGACAACCATTTGCAGCTTGACGGTAATGAACATGGTACTTTAATCAGTCAGATTGGATCACTCAGTATTCAACACTTCTGCAAATGCTGTAGTTTTTCACACCCTGTATCACTGCATCTCGACATTTGAATATGTGTACCACCCGAAGCTCTACCCCATATTATAGGTTGTAATTTTCTCCCCCAGTGTTGGAAAACAGAGCTCTCTCATGCATGGCGTCCAGATTCAATGTATGATAGTGACTTAGTACATTTGACAGCGCTGGAATCAGGTAGGGTGGAGGCAAAACATAGCGCACCGCTGTCTCGTCCGACGTCTCCGATACAAACTCCTCCTCATCATCCCCTTCAGAAGAATCACTACCGGCACTATCGACAACGTACTCTTCGTTGGAGTGTTCCCCACCCACCTCTATGTCTCCCACTGGAATAGCAACATGAATTGATGGTGGTGTGAGAGGTTGTCGTTCTGCACATAGGTCGCGTGTACAGAAACACCACCATTAACATTTCCAACCTCGGCGAAAAGCTCCATCACTTGTTCCGCCAAGATTATCCCATGGATGTCAAACATGAGTCGCACATGCTCGTCCCCCAGGATCTGAAATAGTCGAAACCGTAAAACTCTATTACCCAACGGTGCTAGCAACCTATACTCTACCCTTCCAATCTCTCTCGTCCCTATGCCACCAAGGTTGCTCAATATCAAACTCTTCAACTCGGACAACGAACTTACATGCCGAGTGCGCAACAGTAACGGATTCTCACACTCAAATATCATCCCATTGTCGCCGTTTCTCATACGACAATTGGGGTAAATACACACAACTATATACGCTATTACTGGACATTTTTGCCTTCTTTTTGTGAGACAATCGGGGGAGAAGAAGATATGAAATGTATATGAAGAATGCCAAGGGTTGCACATCCTTTTATAGCTGTTGAAAATTTATCTTACTGTTTCTTGTTTACATTGTAAATGCAATAGTTCAAAATGTATTTTGTTTACAGTTCAAACAAGATAATCTTACACGTATCACGTTTACACTATAAATGAGTTATACATGTGTCACGTGCACGTACCTTATCTCATTTACAGATTACAATGTAAACGAGATAAGGCTCCATTGCAGATTTCAACAATAATTTTTTAAAATTATTTATTTTAGCAATTAATACATTTATTTAAATAAAAATTCATAAATAAAAATGATAAAAATAATTTTTGTTAATATTAAATTAATTTAATTAAATTTAATTAAAAAAATTGTATGTATAATATTACTTTTCAATTTGTAGCTATCTAACTATTAAAAAGATAATTAAAAAGATAAATTCCGACTCAATGATTAGTTGATTACTAATTGCTGGCATCTTACCCTTTATTAGCTCATCTCTAGAAATTTCTTTGATTTTCATTTTTCAGAAGAGAGGTAAATTGCGGTATAATTCATACGTACGCGGCACGCCGATACACACAGCAACGCCACGACAACACCACCACTCAAACTCCATATTCCCCCGCCCCCCCAAAAACAATACCCCCCCTCTCCACAAAAAAAAAAAAAAAAAAAAAACTTACACTGAACTGAACATACGTGCACATTTCTCCAAAATCTTTGTAAAAGTCTTATCTATTCCCCTCCAAGACCTGGGAACTTTCTGAGAGCCTTATCCTGAAAAACACTTCTTCTTCTTCTTCTTCTTCTTCTTCTTCAGCCATGATGTGGGAATGGGAAGAGTTAGACGACGCCGTTCCGCAAAACGACCAGCCTGATACCGATTTCTACCTCAACTTCGATCTCTTCTCTGCTCTCTCTAAGCCCAAGGTTTACTTACTTTCTTAATTACTTTACTTATTACCATTATTTCTACTCCATTTTTTCCAATTTTAGGTTTTTTACTACCCTCACTCAGTTTGGAAACCAGGGATTATTATTATTATTATTATTATTATTATTATTATTATTATTATTATTATTATTATTATTATTATTATTACTGCAGTTTTGTTTTAGGAACTAAAGTTTTGGAATTTTGTTCATTTTGGCAGGATTATTATAAGATATTGGAAGTGGATTATGATGCTACGGATGATGCTATTCGTTCTAATTACATTCGTCTAGCTCTGGTGTGTTTTTGTTTCTATGTGTAATTCTTTGTGCTGCAGTGTTTAGGGTTCCATTTGTTGGAATAGTTTTATTTATTTATTTATTTTAAGTGTGATTTATTGCTTTGTGTGGAGGCAGAAATGGCACCCAGACAAGCAGAAAGACCAAGGTGCTGCCACCACGCGGTTCCAAGAGATAAACGAGGCTTATCAGGGTTAGTCTAGTCCTTTCACACCTAACCTTCTTTAATTGTAAGTTTTTTAATTAATTTGAGCATATAGCTTGATGCTCAAATGATACAGATTGTGTGCTGAATTATACCATATAGAATTTAGGCAATTGATGATGGTTCAATAATTATGAAATTGTTGTATATCACTCCCCAGGGAGGCAGTGAATGTGGTTATTTATGATAGTAGAGGTCTGGGTTGTCCTTTGGGCTTTTTCGAGGATATGTTGTTTCCGCATCTATCTCTGTGTCTGCAATTTGTTGCTACAAGTAATCGGATAGTTGTGATATTGTTTGGAATATGGATTTTATTTGCTGTTGATGGGCGAGGAGCTGAGGAGTTGAGGACAAGGGGTTTTGGAATCTTGAACACTGACAAATATACAGCAAATCTTGAATGCTAATGATAATGAAATTCAGTTTTACAGTTCAAAAGTATGTTTTTTCATTGAACCTTGAAAATAAAAAACTTTTTATCGGCTATTTAAGTCTCGTGTTCCAAGTCAAAGTCCTCTGCAGAATTATTTATATAAGAAAAGGAAAATAAAGGAAGTATAAGCTAAAAGTTTTAACATGAAGGTATCGAGCAAAATGCAGCTTAATTATGCACAACTTTATAGTGGTTTCAAATTTCAATGCCTTTCATTTTGGGACCTTTGAGTGTTCATTTGCTTGTATCCATGCAGAGAAGTTAACCCGCCCACGCCTTCTGTTTGAGGGGCTATCCTAGAATTTCAGATTTCTCCACTGATACTATATGGATTACCATTTTCTAGTGCAGTGAACTCAGCGGGGTTTCTGTTAAATACAATTGTGCTTTCAGAGATACTTTGTGGGGGCTCTGAAACATCCAATCTATTTTGCCTGGAGTTTCTTTTTTAAGATTGGGCTCCCTAAGTTGCAGACTATCTCCATTCTGCTTGGCTGAATTGGAGCTATTCATCTTAACTCCACTACCATACGTTGGCAAATTTTGATCCCTGAAATCAGGACTTCTGAATTTCCCACCATGCTAGCTAATCCGACAGTGGCAAAGATGGGAGAATAAAAAAGGTGGTTTGGTGGTTTATCTGATAAATTAATGCTGCTGAAATGCTCAGAAATCTGCTTTCATTGGGGGGGGGGGGGGGGGGGGGCATGTGTGTGCCTCTCTCTCTCCCCCCCCAAAGATTACATTGCATATACAAGGATTCGAGGGTCTCTTAACCATTTTTGCACTTCTACCTGCACTAGATGATGGTCTGTCTCCCTGCCTGTGCCTGGTAAATTATGTAAATGCAGTGTGTATGCTTCATTGGAATACATATCACAAGATCCACTCTGATATGGATCATGTTCCGTCCCATTACTTTTTCCAGCAAGTGTCTGTTCTGTATTCATGCTGCTCATGTTTCCAGAATCGTATCTGTAGGAAGCTTCTCTAGGTCAATATCTTGAGAACTTGGGCGGTTAGAATCGATAACATCACTTCTGTTCTGTCTATGTCAATTCAGATCGAAGTGAAATGAAGTCTAAGTTGCTACCTGTAGGCTGAGAAACAGTCCTTTTGTGTAAATCAACGTATCTCAGGGATACATTGTTCTTGCTTGACAATGACTGAACTTGAGAAGCATTACCATGCTGTTGCAACATGTGTAGGCGTGTTTTGTCATTGTGTCATACAAATTGCAACGCAGCCACTTGCATGATACATGCACCCAATGCCCAAATGTTCTGTCTGTGCTTTATTGAGCAGGAGTAATCAGTGGACAAAATGATGCAAATAGAGAATAGATTATTCTTGTTTGATCCAAGTGAGGAATGCTTGTGCCTTATGACAATTTAGTAGGTTTTAATTTATTTCTATTTTTAGTTTGTTATATTTTCTTTAATAGTTTAAAAGTATGGCACCTTGGAACAGTATAGTTGTATAAGTGCCGAATTGTATGCGGATTAGAGAGTAATAGTATATTTTGTTCCTGTGCAGAGTGATAGGAATTTTGTTTTTAATATAACCAATCAACAAGTGGTCACTACTCAAGTTCTTGGTATGTTACTATGATGGAATTTATATTTATAAAGAAGTTTTCATTTTTACCTATTTGCTGAGATTTGGTAATTTCATGCTTGGTAAATGGAATGGCATAATTTGCCTGTAATGTCACTGCTTATATAATTAATGTTTGTTAAGTTTTCCTAATTGTTTTATCCATCTCAAACTTACTATATTAAAATCATGCCTCAGAATTCCTATAGGAAGAAAAAGCCTCAGAGGCTCAGACTAATGCTGTTGCATAAATGGGATGCTCGTTTGAAATATGGAATCAACTGTTTGTCATTAACCTAGAGCTTAAAATCTGCATGTGGACGTTACCAGAGATTCCAATCACAAATTCATTTAAGAACTTTGAACAAGCATAGTATTATGCCTTTTTATTAAAACTAATATATTTTTGCCAAGAGGAAAATGGTTGATTGAACATTGTGATTTGCCTAGACCCTAGAGTAGTCTTATCGTTTGGGACGAGCACTTTGATTTTGTTGCTTAGCCTTCTTGAGGTAAGGATCGAGTCCTTATTTCTAGCATTTGTAAATGTGGTACTCACTACTCTAATGGTTAGATGTACTGAATTTGTTCTCTGGACCCATCATAAATGTAATTTCTTGCCCTGTTGTTTCCATCACTCCATAAATGGGAAAGGAAAAATGAAAGAGAAGATTTGTGATCTTAGATGCCTTGTTCCACATTTCATCATTGAACTCGTACTCGTTCAATTTGTTTTGTTCCTGAAATTCTTTCTTACTGGAGAAAACGCTGGTTTGAAGTTTAAACCTTGTGCACAGATTTGGATACACTTTGTTGCTCGATTGATACCGTATCTTAGATTGGATTAGTAAATTATTTTATGATTGAGCTGATTGAGCATGATATAAATGCTCGGGAAAGTAATGTTTAATGGGGAATAAGAAATCAATTATCAATTAAGTAATGGAAAATGATTACTGGCCTGGAAGAAACAAGCTTCAGCTGGTGTATCTATATAAACCCAGAGAAAGGATAAGCGAGGTACCCGCCGATACCTTATAACATTGAAGTCCCATATTTCCAATATTGGACTCAAGTTACATACCTTTTAAATGGATCATGGCGGTTTGATACTTAGACGAGGACGAGCACCATTCAATTTTAAAGATTTGAGGAGATAGTGTGGTTGAGACTTGAGATAGGAGTTGGTGAAAGGGATTAGGCATTAGGATGATCTTACAATTAGTCCCTTGTCTATTTTTTGGATATTGGGGATCTCATCTGAATCTGATGAGGTGCTGAATATTCTGCTGAGATTATATTCTTCTCATTTCATGCTTCTCCAATGATTTTCTGTAGGCTAAAAACTAAAATGTCAAGGATCATGACTATGATGTAGGAGTGGAATTTCTGTCAACTAAACTAACATTTCTTTGTCTTTGTTGAACAGTTTTGAGTGATCCTGTAAAGAGGAGAGAATATGACAGGAACGGGATGCTTTACGCTTACGATTATGATATCATTGTAAGCAATATTTTCTGTGCTATACGCTGTTGGTCTCAAAAGAATGTTGCACATCTGAGAATGATTTTCTGGTTATTTCTGACAATTTCATTTTCTGTGTTCGCTGCAGGATTATCTTAACCGCTACAAGGGCCTTATATTGACTTGCAACGGCCTTGGAATGAAGCATTCTATATGGTAAACTGAACCAAATACCAAAGACATCTCCTTCCAGTGCATTTAGGACAGTTTTTTTGAAGTACCTGGCACTGCATGCCATGCCATGCTCCTGGAATCCAGCCACATGCTCGAGTTGTGGTGTCCTACAGGGCTAGTTTGATTTCATGCTTTATGTCAAAAAGAAAAAAGAGCAACAGAAGTTAGATATCTATATCTTGTAGCATCAAATGCTCGCCCTCCTTGTACATGCTTTACTGTGTATGTGTTAAATGACTTAATGGTAGATTTAGTGACTTAATGTAGCAGAAATATAAAAATCGAGGTAACTACTAAATCTCTTTAATCTGAATTTTTGTGACAATATTTAAATAAATATTTAGAAAATGTATAAAAAAATTTGGGATAAAAGTTACTTTTTATATTTTTTTAGTAAAATGTGATAATTGACAATATATTTTTTTTAAAATTCACTTGATATAAAATTATTATATTAAATTTTATAAATAAAAAATTTTATTTTTCTAATAATAATTATAAAAATTTATATTAAAATTTGATTTCTAAATTTTTTTTAGAATATATATTTAATATTTTTTTCATGTTTTTAATTCTTTAGGAATTTATTTGTTGTTAGTACTGTTTGGCCTTTTGGAATTCTTTTTATTTTCGGATATTATTTTAATAGGTTGTTTTTTTTTTAATTTTTAATAAAGATAAGTTTACATTCAAATGTAAAATAAACTTAATTTATTTAAAACATCATTAAAAAAAAAGCTTATTTAAAAAATATTATCTAAACGGCCCATAATGATTAATAAATAAATAAAGAGTATATACTTATTCTGATCCTCAAAAAATTTTAAATCAGACATTTTAGTCTCAAACTAAAATTAATTACTTGATTGGTCTCTAACAATTAATTCCGTTAATCACTTAGGTCTTTGGCTCCGTCAACTCTAACGGAAGACAAAATGGTCCCTGAAAACTCTAACATGAGACAAAATGATCCATGACCCTTTTATTCGAAAACGACATTATTCTTCCTCAATTTTTATCGTATCTCGCATAACCCTAGCATTGATACTCTCATTCTTCACCTTCACAGTCTTCTTTTTCATCTTTTCCTTCCTCCTCTTTAACTCCAAGATTAAGTTATGGTGTAATTGTCACACATGTTGCACCTACCTCAACATGTCATGGACCACACATTTCCTAAATCTTTGTGACTGGTACATCCAGCTTCTCTTGTGAACATTAAATTTAAAGAGTGTGCATTGTGTAGTTTGAAGTTACAGTGTTAGACTGTTAGTGTTATGCGAGATATGATGGAATTTGGAAGAGAACCGTGTTGTTTTCGAACAGAGGAGATCAGGGACCATTTTGTCCCCTGTTAGAGTTGTCAGGAACTATTTTGTCTTCTGTTAGAATTAACGGAATAAAGGACTTAAAGTGACTGATGAAATTAATTGTTAGAGACCAAGTAATTAATTTTAGTTGGAGACTAAAATATCAAGTTTGAAATTCTTTGAGAACCAAAATGGGTATATACTCAATAAATAAAGAAAATAAGTTGTTTTGCCATGAGGCAAAGTATTTGATAGAGCTGTATTTATAGTGAGCAACAATACTTTTGGAAACTGAAGATGGCCTCCGCTGTCTCTGGCTCTGCCGACTCCTCCAACTGCCTTACCTGGAAGGGGCTCGTCTGCGATGAAGTCTCAGGAGACATCGTCCTTGACTGCCTGTCTGCCTCTCCCTCGGCAGCAAGCTCAATTTCACATTCTTACCGACCTCAAAATGCTCCCTCCCTCTTCCCCGGTCAGCGCATCAGCTCACTCCACCACTTCGACCTCTCCCTTAACCGCTTCAAGGGTGGTTTTCAGCAACTCAGGGTCCTCCATTTACACTCCATTGAGCTCTGGGCTGACGTAGTTGATGTCCACGTTGCCCTTCACAGCGTACAACACGTTGATTTGAGTGCAAACCTGCTCTACGACGACCTCTCTCTTTCTGCCGAAAATGTCTCCTCTATTGCCTACACCTTGCATTTCTTGAACATCAACGTTCTCAATGGTCCTTTCTTTGGTGGGGAATACATTAAGCTAGTTTTTGGATCTTCAAAGTGTTGGATTTGGGCGATAACTCCATCACAACCGAGCTTTCCGCTTTTGTGGTTCAAAATTAATTTTCAAAACAATTGTTACTTTATTAGTAAATACAACAAAGTAAATTAGAACAATTTTGCAATTATTTTTTTGTAGTTCCATCAAATGGATCAAATACTTTCCAAATTTGTAATCACTTTTAGATGGGTAGTACAACTCTTTCAAAATAAATAAATAAATAAATAAAAGACATTATTCTTCAAATCGTGTTGTTTTAAATCTGATTCGTCTACTGCTCCCTATATATATATATATATTGAGGATAGCATTAAGCTTTGCCTGTGTTCCATGGAGTATCATTTGGAGCTTTGTCATCTCTCTTCTGCTAGTTAATTTATCCTGTTCAAAAGATTCAAATGTAAAAAAAGTTAATGATGTTGAAATCATTTAGATAAGATCTAAAATTACCACAAATTTCTTTTTCTCTAAAAATAGGAGTGTAACAAAGTGAGAGATATATCGATAGTTATAGCAGGATACAGTATATCACTGATTGTGTGCATTTTTGCTCCATAGCCATTAATTTTTTTATTCAGTTCCTCAATTTGGTTCTTTGCGATTAACAACTGAAGTAAACAAGTCATAATGCGATTTAAAAATAAATGTCTCTTCTAATCTATAATTGTTAAAACCAAATATTGCTTAAAATCACCATCATCAACTTGATTAACTATTCAAAATCAATTACTACATAGGTGTATTTGCTCAAATTTTTCTTATGTATATATGTGCTGTCGTGCTGATGTGCATACCTTTACTAATGTTAACAAATTTCTTTTATTACAGTGATTGCTATTTGCTAGATGTGTTTTGCGTACTATACTTTGTTGGGATAATATTTTCTAGGCCACATTTTCAAATTTTTTAAAATTATTTCTAACATTTAATTTTGTCCCTAACATTTAATATGAATTTCAATTCTACTCTTATTACTAAAGTTTTGACAATTAACAAATAGTTAATTTTTTTAATTTTATCCTTAATCCAAACTCATCCTAGCTAACCCTAACCTTAATCTTTATTTTTCTCCCAACTACGCCCACAACCATTATCTCCCACCTAGACTGTTACTAATCCACCATTTTTTTCATCAAATCTTCTACAAGATTTGCAATATATAAGTTGTAATAAGCTAGATCTACTTGGTGGTTGTTGTTGTTTGGAGGGGAGAAGACTAATAGAGAAAAAGATGTTAGTGATAGTGGTTGTGGCTTGGTGGCAATGACATCATGGACCTGAGAGACAATGAGGTGATGGTGGTGGAGAACAAAGAAAGAGGAAAGAGAAAAGAGAGAATGAGAGAGCCTAATAGAGAAGAGAGAAAGGTGGTAACGGTCAGACATCCATATTTTTGGTTGCGGTAGCATTTAAAAAGTATAAAACATATGTTTTGGTTTTAAAGATTTTTCTTAAAATAATGGGTAATAGACAACCTAGTAACAGATGATAAACTTGCAATGAGAAAGACAATTAGTGAAGTGATGTCAAATACAGCACACCAACTTTGTGCATGCCATTTACATTACAATGTGTTATAAACTATAAAAAATTTTGGCTTCCTTCAAGGATTAAAGCACCTTATGTACAAAAAATTTTTCCAGATGAGTTTTCACTTCATATAAAAATACAAGTTTTTCAAAAATAAATTGGTGAAAAAGACTTACGAGATCAAAAAGATTTGATGAACAAACAACCTATTATCTGATTTTAACTCATTGTTTTTAAGTCTGATTTTGACTACATGTCTCCAAGACATCGAAAAGAAAATAGTCAATATTTTTACTCAAAATATATTGAAAGCAAAGTTGAGGTGAGAAGGAACAAATATCAAGAGTCGAGGATTGAATGTAAGATTTGGTTATTCAATATGATAGACGCATTAACAAATTAGCTTGTGATTGTCGATTATATTATTTGAGAGTCGTGATATTCTGTGTGTTTTAGCTTTGGCTCCATTACCGTACCCAAAAACTAATTCATATTCACAAATTTAAAAAATAAATACATAAATCGATTTAAGTTATTAATTATTAATTCAAAGGATATTATTTTTTACATTTATTTCAAATATTATGAATATATATTATATATTTACTTCAAATAATAAATGCATATATAAAGAATCAACTACTACCACCAATAATAACTAATTTGAAATACTCAATAACTAGCATTACATAATTTGACATTAATTTATAACTAACAAACTATAAATCAAACAACCTTAATAAATATTAAATTAATAATTAAATTACTACAATAACTGTTTTAATTAATGTACTCGCCTAATATGTTTTTTTTTTAATTGCTAACACTAACAAGATTTTCTGGACCGAAATTCTGGCTCCATGCCACGAACCCAATAGGCTGGTGGGGGCAACGAACTTCGTATTTTGGTGAAAAAATCTGAGAAAGTGATGGAAGTGAAGGAAGAAGTTAAAGGTCTTGTTAGCAAAAACATCGAAAATTTGGTGGGCTCTCTCATGCTAAGTTATTTTCATGTCATTTTTATCCAATTTCACTTTCACTTTCACCATCACTTAGTTTAACACAGAGGAAGAAAAAAGTTGAAAGAGGAAAATAAAAATGGTAGCACATGATCTCACTAAATCTGAAGAACACATCATTAAATTTTTACCTCATCCATTATATATAAGTTTTTTAATATTTGTTATTATTAGTTTTAGTGTTAATTAGTGTTGGTTAGTATTGTTTAAAGATTTATGTTTGGTATATTAGTATTAATTAGTATAGTTTAAAATTTTAATTTAGTTAAAATGTTAGCTATTATTGCAGTAATGTTTTTAACATATTTAGGTATAAAAAAATTCTTGTGATTAGTTATAACGTTAGAGTTTGTGGAATAATTTTTTAATATATTTAGGGTTAATAATAAAATTGAGATGATTAGTTAAGATTTTATATTATGTCCTATAATTTTTTTAAAAGAAGAATATTCTATTTGCGTGTATTATTTAAAGTTCATATCGAGAAGATGAGAAGAACATTATGTAGGAATTTTTGTGGACATTCACTTAACTAGATGAAAAATAAAAGAGTGGTAATATTTAGATATTGGAGACCATTTTCATTTGTTTTACTATAGTTATGATTAATAATATGTATAATTAATTTTTTAATATATTTTATTATATTAATAGGTATGAATAAAATTTATAAATTTTGTTAATAATAAATTTATTATGTCGAATTGTAATAATATATTTTATGAATTTTATATATTGGCCTTGCAATACTATACCGAAGAATAAAAAAAAATTGTTTCGGAAAAATAGTAATTAAAATAGATCATTTCATATTTATGTTTAGTAATAATTAGTATGATTGTTAGATTAATTTTTTTAATTGTAATAATGTGTATAATTAATTAATATAATCGTCATAGTAGTTTTTTGATATTGTATAGTATAAAATTATGTGATTTTAAAATTTTTAGGGTTATTTATTAAAATATTAGTTTTTATTTTGTAATTTTGCAAATGTTTATATATATTATATGATATGTTGGAAAATTTATCTTTTATTGTTAATTTTTCTGTTTATTTTTGAAGTTTTAAGATTTTTAGGACCTAGAAATCTGAATGTGCTAGAATCCTATTATTTAGTTGCTGTTGAATATTTAAACGAGACTGGGTTTTATAAGATCTTAGATTTTGCGAAATTTAATAATAAGTTATTTTATGATTTATTATATATATTTATTCAAGATTATATTTTTAGAGATTTTTATATTAATTAGATATTTTTCTATTATTAATTTAAAATTTTGGTGATTGAAAAATAATAAAAAATTTATATGTTTAATTTTGAATATTTAGATTTTGAGTTTTATTTTATGATTTTAAAGAAAATTAATTTGATTATCTAGTAGAGCATTTCTTTTCAAATAAATCGTAATTTGATAATTGGAATTTTTATAAATATTAGTGTTGAATTAAAATTGATTTTCAATTACTCAATTACTCATAATTTTATTAAAATTATCTAAACTACCCTAATTCTAACCCTAATTTTAAAAAACACACACACAAAACCCTAACTTAGCCACCGCCTCACCTACCGCCATCCCCTTCCCATATACACAGTCACACAATAGAATGAAAGAAAGAAAGAAAGGGAGAAGAAAGAACGGGGAGAGTAGAGGGGAAGGAGGAAGAAGAGAAGGGAGGGGGACCGCACTGCTGCTGCTGTCGCTGCCCAGCCATCGAGCCATCCTGTCATTATCGCCAATGCCGACGACAAAAGAGAGAGAGAGAGAGCTCGCAAGGAGAGTTGCTGCCGCTGCCACAAGCGTCGCCATTGAGTCGTTGCACCGTCGCTGCCGCCCAACCCGCATCTAGCTCGCCGCGGCTATTGCATCACCGTCATCGTGCGCCGCCGTCAAGCTTGTCGCTGCTGCCATCACAAGAAGCAAAGAGAGTAAGAGACGCAATGGAGGTGAGAGGGAGGAGTTGTTGTCACTGCTGACCCACCGTGGAGCTCCATCGCTGTCAGATTCATCTCTGCTTCTGCTGTCATGGCCACTGCCCTTCGAGGTGCTACCGTGGTGGTCGCCAGGAAGCGCTGTCGAGGTTAGCCATTGGAGCTGCGATCTATTCTTGGTTTCTTTCTTGGTAAAGTAAGTTTTTTTTTGCTCTGAAACCCCTATTTGTCGCTGTTCTGTTATAAATTATTGAGTTTTGTGTGATGTTAATGTCTTAGGTTTGAGTTATGGTTCTTGCGTGTTGTGTTTAGAGGCTTTGCTGCTGTGAGGGTGGTCAGTATTGATGCCGCTGCTGGGGATAAGTGTAGAAATGTAGTTTGTCGCATAATTAAGTTGCGAACAAGGTAGGGGCGATTTTTCAAACTCAATATACTATCAAGAATTGTTATAAGTCGATATTATTGCGAAAAATATATTTTTATGATTTTCGTAAGTTTTATGAATTGAATTGAGTTGCTATGAATGATTGAAGTTATTGTCTGATTAATTCGTTGATTGTTTGTGAAGGTTGAGTATTCTATTTTGTTGGTTCACTTGGTTGATTTGGTTTGTTTGATTTATCAGAAATTATTCTGAGAATTGGATGTAATTTAAGATGTGAAATTGATTTAATTTTGGAAGCGGTTGATTGTTAAATAGTTTGATTTTATAAACGATTTTATATTAGAATTGGTTGGATTTTGGATAAGGATTTGAGATTTGAAAATGGTTTGGTTGGGACCCTTGAAGGGTGGCAAAAGTTTGAGTTTTAGAGAAAATATTGCCAAAATTTTTATAAGAAATTAGAAGTTTTATTTTGGTTTATTAATGGAAGAACTATGTTTTAGGTATTCGATTGATTAGAAATAAGCTTATTGAATTGATATAAATTTAAGAATGATATTTTGAGAAATTTTAATGAAAAAAATAAAGTGATATAAATGTGTATTTAAGAATGGAGGAGTTTCAAGTCTTTGAAGAAAAGTTTTGAGATATTTTAGAAAAGACAAAGCATTTGAATTTGATTTAGAGAAACGGAAAGATTTCCGAGCCTCTTAGGAATGTTTTGAATAAGAATAAAACTGAAATTGGTTTTGGTTTAAATGATTTGACTTTAGTTTACATGATTTGGTTTTGATTTAGATTCGATTATGTTTGATGGTGAATGTAAATGGAATGAGATTATGATGGGTGTTGTGAGGACGGTGGTTTTGTCCTGCTCACAGATTTGGCAAGTTAAGGATAAAGGATTTTCTCTCTTGTCGTGGTTTAGATGTGGAGAAAGCTGAAAGACACGCTCCTTTGTATTGTTTTTTCCCATATCTTTCTCTGGTTGTAAGGTGGAAAGGCACACTCCTTCGATGTGAAAGGGCACTCTCCTTCGTAATTCCTCCAGGAGAAGGTGAAAATGCACTCTCCTTCGTTTGTGTTCCTCCTGGGGATGCGTAACCTAGAGATAATATCCGAGTTAGCTACCGGATGTGTCTGGTTCTGGCAGTTTAGTCGACACGTGAGCTCACGGCTAGTAGAACAGGCATGCATCATAATTACATTTGTTTGCTTTGTTTGGGTGTGCTTAAGTGTTTTAGTTGCCTATCTAATGAAGTCTGTTTAACTGGTAACTGCGAATACTTGTTGTAACTGTTCTTTAAATGTGTTTGCCTTGTATTTTTTTTGTTCTTGTGATTGATTTTTTTTTTGAGTTTTGATGGTGGTTGATTTAAATTGGGCCAGAGATCGAGATGATTTGAATTGGGCCGGAGGCCGAGATGATTTGATTTGGGCCGGAGACCGAGTTGATTTGATTTGAGCCGGAGGCCGTGATTTGAAATGTTTGATTAGGTTGTCCCTTGATATTATTAAAATGATATGATAAGGTAATTTATTTGGAATTATTATAAGTATGATGTGAATGTTAAGTTTGGATAAATAAATGTTGTGATATGTGAAAAGATTTATAAAACGAATGAAAATCACTGTTTTTGAACTATATTATTTTCTTTATACATATCCTCTTATGACACTTCTTAAAAATTCTCTACTGAGAAACAGCGAGGACGATGTTCTCACCCCTAAAGACTTCTCTTTTCAGGACATTCGAGGAAGCTGATGCGTGAGCATGTTATACCCTTTTTCTTATCATTTTCCAGGGGTTTTTAGTTGGATTTTATTTAGTTTCACTTGATTTTAGTGCAAAAGTCTCCTTTGGTTGCTACTTTAAATTGTTTTAGTGTTTTTATGATTTCATGTGAAATTCAGAACAGGTTGGCAAAAATTGGAGCTAAAAACAGAAAAGCTGTCAGTACCCTGCCTGGGCGCTAAACACCCACCTGGCGTTTAGCGCCATCAGGGGAGTCAGAACCAGAAGCAAATGCTCCCCTTAGGGCGTTAAACGCTCAAAATGGCGTTTAACGCCATCAACAGTCTGAATTCACTCTCTCATGGTCATCCAAGTGGATTTCGCATTTATTAGTTTTATTTTATTTTCTTTTTGTAATTTTTATTTAAAAACAATACTTTTTAGTTTTAGGGATTATTATTCTATTTATTATTCCGTTTCAAATTAGGTTAGTATAAAGAGGAAAAGATCTTCTATATTCGGGGTTTCTTCCTTCCGCACATTTTCAAACCCTATTTTCTCTGTAAGTCATGAGCAACTAAACCTCTTGGTTAAAGTTAGGAGATCTGTTTATTTCTATGAATTAGACCTATTGTTCTTCTATTTTAATTAATTTGTTGATTCAATTCTAAAGATTGTTTTCGTTCTTAATCTTATAAATTTGTGTGGAAAGAGAGTACGACCCTTATTCTATTTGAATTCTTGTGATTCTCGAGAGAGTTATCTCGCTTGAAACTGCAGCTTGAAAACAAATTCCTCCTAAATCGCTAATTCCATGAACAAATTGGGATATGTGATATAAAATCCTGTTAGCTTTGGGTAATTAGGATTTTTGTAGCCATAAATTAGTTTTTGAACTTCACCCTCTAATCGGAATTAAGTGACCACGGGAGTGGCGGTTAATGAAGGTTAGAAGAGGCTAAATCACTAAGAGATTAGGGTTTAGACATTTATAGTTTGCCATAGAATGAATCATGCATTGTTAAAATAGTTGGTAAGAACTTTTAATCTGGAAAGATAAACATCTCTGAGATCTTAACTATTTTCTCATTTTGTTTTCACACCAAACCTTATTGCTTTCGTTACTTGCTTACTTACTGTTTATGCACTTTTGCCATCAACAAACCCTTTTCTGATTCGCCTAACTAAGTCCAACCTGACAACCATTGCTTGCTTAGTCCGACAATTCTTGTGGGATCGACCTTCACTCACCTAAGGTATTACTTGGATGACCCGGTGCACTTGCCGGTTAAGTTATGCAAGTTCTCAATTTGCGCACTAAAAGCTTGTGAGGTTTTTATTAAGTTCTTAGATATGCTATTCCTATTTGTATAAATATGTTATAGATTTTCCTTACCTCATTTATTATACTCTTGTAAGAAGGATAGGAGTCGTGACTGTAATGACATGTATACAAACATATATATATATATATATATATATATATATATATATATATATATATATATATATATATATAATATTTGTAGGTTGCTTGAGTAAGAAGTTTTGTATATATGTATATGCTTGTTTGTTTTCAAGAAAACATCGATATATTTTCGATTAAAAGGCTCATATCTTATTATTAAATATATGGAAGTCGTCATAATATTCTCTCTATCAGAGTGACGCAGCCGGAAGCGTGACATTCTGATAGTGAGGGTGTTACATGTTTGGACACATATCTTGCATTGAAAGAATATATATATAAGGGCATTCAACAATGTTGACAGTCTTGGTTGAAAGATGGAATCTCCATACACATACCTTGCATCTTCTAACTGGTGAATGCACCATAACCTTGGAGGATGTAACAATGTTTCTTGGCCTTCAAAGTGATGGCATGCAAGTTTCAGGGTTAACAATAAGAAGTTATAGTTGTTTTTAGTTAGAAATTATTAAGTTTTATTATATTTCAGTACAAAAATCCTCTTTGTATGATACTTTGAGTTGTTTTGGTGTTTCTATTATTTCAGGTGAAATTCGGACGAATTTGGCAGAATTTTGTACAAAAACAAAGGAAGAAAGTATATGGTGTCAATCCTGATCTCCCTGCATTCCAATGGGAATAACTTGAGCTACAAAGTCCCAAATTACGTGATCTTATTGGAAAGCCAACTTCCAGAGCTTTCTAACCATAATTAATAGTCTATACTTTTCTTCTGAAATCACTGCCAATTTTGGCGCTAAACACCAAAGCTGGCGTTTAGCGCCCAAAGAGGACAGAAAAATGCTAGAACTTTCCCTTGCTAGCGCTAAATGCTAGAAAAATGTCAGAACTTCCCCTTGTCGGCGCTAAACGTCAGAAAAACGCTAGAATACGGGTCAAACTCACCCAAAGGAGCATCTTTAATAGGATTTAGCTTTTAATTGTTATCTTATCTTTTATTTTTGTAATTTTTATTTACAAACAAAATCTTTTAGATTTAGAATTGAATATTTTATTTTAGTTTCAAATCAAATTAGGTTGGATATAAAAGAGAAAATATTCGCCCATTGGGGGCATCTTAGATCTTCTCTCTTCCGCACGTTTTACTTTTCAGAACCCTAGTTTTCTTTGTAATTAGCAACTAAATCTCCTTGGTTAAGGTTAGGAGCTCTGTTTATTTCTATGGATTAAGACTATTACGTTTCTATTTTAATTAATGTATTGATTCAGTTTCAAGGATTATTTTCGTTCTTAATCTTATAAATCTGGGTGGAACGAGAGTATGACCCTCATTCTACATGAGTTCTTGTGATTCTCGAGAGAGTTATATCTCTTGAACAACAACTTGAAAATAAATTCCTCCTAAATTGCTAGTTACATGAATTAATTGGAATGTGACATATAATCCTGTTAGCTTTGGGTGATTAGGATTTTTGTGACCATAAACTAGTTTTTAAACTTAACCTTCTAATCGAAATTAAGTAAACACGAGAGTGACGGTTAATGAAGGTTAGAGGAGGCTAAATCGCTAAGAGATTAAGGTTTAGACATTTACAGTTTGCCATGAAATGAATCATGCATTGTTAAAATAGTTGGTGGGAACTTTTAATCTAGAAAAGTAAATATCTCCAAGACCTAAAATGTTTTCTCTCACTGTTTTAACACCAAACCTGTTATTGCTTTCATTACGCTTTTGATTTTTATTTTATGCAAATCTCAACCATCAAAACCCCTTTTTGTTCGCCTAACTAAGCCAATTGGATAGCCATTGTTGCTCAGTTCGACAATTCTCGTAGGATCGACCCTCACTCACCTGAGGTATTACTTGGATGACCCGGTGCACTTTCCAGTTAAGCTGTGGGTATTTTAAATTCCCACACCAAATTTTTGGCGCCGTTGTCGGAGATTTTTGTGATTAACGACTATTAGTTGTCTGGTTACTTAGATTAGATATTTTTCTTAGTTTTGTTTATTTAATTTTCTTTTAATTTTTTATTTCAGTCTTGTTTATTTTTCCTTTATTTCCGATTTTAAGTTTGGTGTCCCTTTAATGTCTTCACTTTTTATTTTCAAAATTTTTAGTGTCTTGATCTCTTAGTTTTCGAATCTATAGTCTATTTTCTTGTTATTTTCAAATTTGTTTGTTTAATTGCCTGCTTTATTTTCTCTTATTTCTTTTTTTTTTACGTAGGATACCTCACTGAAAATTTTCTACACTCTAACATAGAGATTCTCCTTTTTTTGTTTTCTGTTTGTGTGTGAGCAGAAACAAGAAAGAGTTATGGAAGTGGGTGTTATAGATGCAATTCTTGCTCAGAACAAACTCCTATATCAACAGATGAATCTTACCACTCAACAATTGAGTAGCATGCAGAGTTTAGTTGCTAAAGTTTATAGTGCTCCCCCATATGTTGCTTATGATATGAGTGGTGGCTTTCTTCAAGGTGGGCCTTACAACTATGGCCAGTGTACACCTAAGCAGGTTAATTACACGGAAAAATCCTCCAGAAACCCCTATGATACTCCTTATTCTCAAACTTTTAATCAAGGTTGGAGGAATCTCTCAAACTTTGGGTGGACGGAGCAACCTCAGAGACAGCAACTGAATTATGCCAACAATTCTTAGGGTGTTTTCAATCAGAATCAATTCAACAACCCTCCTTTTCAACCTTCACAACCTCAGAGTACCCCTGATGTATAACTCTCAAAAAGTTTTATGCAGGAATTCAGGACCTCAATTAAGAATCTGGAGATACGAATGGATTAGATGAGCAAGCGAATACCTGAGGGACCTCTCACTCTTCCTAGTGACACAGTGCCCACCCCAAGAGAAGAGCTCAAGACCATCATAGTGGATACTAAATCCGTGCCAAAGGAGGAAGTACAAGTTGCTAATGAGTTAGAGGAAGAAAAGGCTCAAGAAAGGCTAGGAGCACACTGTTACACGCGTCACTGGTGGCACAAGAGCCTGAGGTACCACACTCTCAGAAGCTTCAAAAGGAGACCAAGGATGAGCAGTTCACTCAGTTCTTAGAAATCTTTAAAAAGTTACACATTAATATTCCTTTTGCTGAGGTGTTGGAGAATATGCCTCCCTACATGGCAGTCATGAAAGGCTTGCTATATGAGAAGAAGGCCTTGAAGAGAGATAAAACTATAGTCTTAACCAAGAAATGCAGTGCACTGATTTAAAGGAAGCTACCTAAGAAGATGCCTGATCCTAGAAGCTTTCTTATCTCCTGTACCATTGGGACTATTACTTTTGAGAAAACACTATGTGACCTTGGCTCAAGCATAAATCTGATGCCTATGTCTGTAATAAAGAAGCTAGAAATTCAAGAAGCACAAGCGACAAGGATAACCCTTCAAATGGTTGACAAGTCCTTGAGGCAGGCATATGGGCTAGTGGAGAACGTACTGGTCAAGGTTGGAGAGCTATTTCTTCCTGCAGATTTTGTGATGCTTGACATGGGGAGGATGAAAATGACCCCATCATCCTAGGGAGACCATTCCTAGCCACTGGGAGAGTCCTGATTGATGTTGAGAGAGGTGAAATGATGCTGAGGTTACATGAGGACTACATGGTTTTCAAGGTTTTTAAACCTCCACCACTCTCTGACAAAGGAGGGACTCTCATGCAGAATTCAATGTTTAAGCCTCCTCCCTTGGTAGGAACCAATACAATTCTCTCTGACATCAAACCTAAGTTTGGTGTTGGGTGTGCCTCATCCACTAAGGAGAAAGTTTTCAAGAAGAAAGTGCCTAGGGGATGGAGGAACGAGAAGTTTCCTACTGAAGACTTCTCACCAGAGATGAGGGTCGTATTCACTGCAAGCCCAATCCTGTCTCATATAGTGAGCAAGGTCCTGTCTTTTGAACATATTGAGCTGATCTATGAGAGCATAGAGAAGAAATTTAAAGTGAGGGGTGAAGACCTGAGCCCTTATAACTTTCCTTAGAGGAGCTGACCGTCAAGTTAGGGACAGTAAAGAAGCGCTTGTTGAGAGGCAACTCAACCATAAATATCCTTAATTTTATGTCTATTTTATTTCAATTTAATTCCAATTAGATTTTCATTTGATTTTTTATTGATTTTCATAGTTTTTCTAGATTTAATCTAGTTGTGATCATGCACACTGCTTAAAATAGGGACAGGAGGACTCAGAAGGAAGAACATAACGCCCCGGAGTACATTGAACCAAATGGATTGGGCGCTAAACTCTAGGGAGGGCATTTAGCGCCAGAAAGGGGGCATGAAGAGATGGTGTTTGACGCTAAAAAGAGGGAGCAGCAGCCGCCATGACTAAGGTGGTTAAGTTTCATTATCCTTTACCTTATCTTCAGTTTTTTCCAATATTTTTAGCTTATTTCCTATTTTCTATTCTAGCTTTTGCACGATTACTAGTAGGATTTTCTTGTTTTCTAGTTTAGTTCTTTATTTTGTTATTTTATGTTTTGAAAGATTTCTCATGTATTGCTCACCGAGCTTAAAGAAAAATTAAAAGAAAAAGAAGTAGTAAAATACATGAGATTTGAGTTATATATTATGAGTTAATCTAGTTACTTTGATGTGGTGGCACTATCTTTATTTCTGAATGTATGTATTGAATAGCGTATATTTGATATTGGAGTTGAGTATATTGGTTCTTGAGAAACAGGAACTTAGAGAAGTATTATAGACTCTCTGAAATAAGAAAGAAATTGATTCTTGAAACAAAATAAACAGCAAAAAGAAACAAAAAGTAAAAGGAATAAAAATAAAGAAAAAAAAGGTCTAAAACTTTGAGCATCAATGGTTAGGAGGGTCAAAATTGATCTAAAAGCTCAAAAGAGTGATTTTTCCTAACCATATGCTTGTGGTGTGAGAGTGTCAAGTAATCCTTGAGACTGAACACTTAAAGTCATGACCAATTACTGTTACAAGAGTATACCTAAGGCTCTAAGCACCACTGTCTAGAAGAAGTAAAAAGAAAAATTAGAACTCAAGGAGTTCCCAGTTAAGTGCTTGTTGCGTTCTTGAATTAAGTTAAGCTTGAAGACAAAGTATTTAGAGTCACGGCTAGGCTCAAAGTGCAAAGCACCAAGAAAGAAAAAGAAAAATTTGTGTTCAAGAATCAATTAGAGCCTAACACTTTGTTTGGATGTTTGATGAAAAATGAAAAGAAAGAAAATAAAAAGAAAAGTGATTTTTTTTTCATGTTGTTTGGACGAAGAGAAAATGGATGGAAAGAAAATAAGAAGATTTTTTTTTTGTTTGGATAGAAAAAAGAATAAAAAGAGAAAAAATTATAATGGAGTAAAATTACCTTATTACCCTTACATATGTTATATATAAATTATAATTTATTAATGTATTTAAATTATTTTTTCAATAAAAATTAATCCAAATTATTTTTTAAGATTTTAATGTCATAAACGAAAAGATATATCTTTATTTTTCAAACAAATACAAATAAATAATTATCTAAAAAAATAATAAAAATTACTCATAGCTTACGTCATTAATTTTTTTAACTATATTGCAAGAAAAATATCAATAAATTGTCGTTAAAAAAATAAAATAGTAAAAAGTTACTAGCATTTCTTTTTTATTACAAACAACAAAAAATCATATACAATTCTTATAAACATATAATAAAATATAAAAAAATAACATATAAATATAATAAACATATAATAAAACCTTATATATTTCTTTCAATACATCTATCTAATTACACATAATTTTAGTGGTCAGGTTCTTTTTGTACTAAAATATAAAAACTTTATTTTCTTATTATTAAATTTATATTTTTTAGAACAAGTTTGTATGCGCTAATATATTTATATTAATTATGTCATAAGATATTTATTAAACGGGCCAAAATTAATAAGTACATATATTACATAAATATGATAATTAACTGCGTGAACATAATACAAATATGTATATATGTGTTTGTTACAGGCTCAAGGTCCTAGTTGAAAAGTTCAATTAGGGAGGAGATAGTTTAACAGAGAGAGTGAGTTAGGAATTTTGCTTTTTGTTATTAAAAAAGTAAATATGGAATTTTAATCTTATTTAGACTTTTTTTCACAGTTTTCTTCGCAGCATTGAGAAAAAAATGTTTATGTGGGTTTCATGTCTACTTTTTTGTTTTTCACTCATTTTTTTTATCCAAACAATGAAAAATGGGCTTTTTCATCTATTTTCGCCTCTTTTATTTTTCTTTCTTTTAAATCTTCAATTCCAAACAATGTGTAAAGAAGAGAATTTATAATATCATCCAAGTTCTAGTTCTGAAGGATACCAATGCCTCTGAACTTCAAAGAATAATGAGATGTCAAACCTATTTAGAATTAGATTGTCATTAGCCCCACTCAATGACCAGATCTGAGCTTAAATGAACACTCGAGTCTTAAGCATTTTCTCTTCTTGGTCCTATATTATTTCGGTTGCTAGAGGACAAGCAACAATTTAAGTTTGGTGTTGTGGTGTGTGAGCATCTTGTACCCCTTTTTTCTTCATTTTCTAGTTGTTTTTAGTTAGAAATTATTAAGTTTTATTATATTTTAGTACAAAAATTATCTTTGGATACTACTTTGAGTTGTTTTAGTGTTTTTATTATTTCAGGTGAAATTCGGGCAAATTTGGCAGAGTTTTGTGCAAAAATAAAGGAAGAAACTAAATGATATCAACCCTGACCTCCTTGAATTCTAATGAGCGTAACTTGAGCTACAAAGATCCAATTGATACAGTTCTAATGACATTGGAAAACCAACTTCTAGAGCTTTCCAACGATATATAGTAGTTTATACTTTTTATCTGGATTTACTGCCAATTCTGGCGCTAAATGTCGAGCCTGGCATTTAGCGCCCAAAGAGGATAGAAAAATGCCAGAACTTCCCCTTGCCGGCGCTAAACACCAGAACTTCCCCTTGGCAGTGCTAAACGCCAGAAAAATGCTAGAAAAATGCCAGAATATGGGTCAAACTCACCCAAGGGGCATCTTTAGTCGGATTTAGCTTTTAATTGTTATCTTATCTTTTATTTTTGTAATTTTTATTTACAAACAAAATATTTTAGATTTCGAATTAAATATTTTATTTTAGTTTCAAATCAAATTAGGTTAGATATAAAAGGGAAAAGATTCACCCTTTGGGGGCATCTTGGATCTTCTCTCTTTCGCACGTTTCACTTTTCAGAACCCTAGTTTTCTCTGTAAGTCATGAGCAACTAAACCTCCTTGATTAAGGTTAGGAGCTCTGTTTATTTCTATAGATTAAGACTATTGCTTTTTTATTTTAATTAAGTGATTCAGTCTCAAGGATTATTTTCGTTCTTAATCTTATGAATCTGGGTGGAATGAGAGTATGACCCTTATTCTACATGAGTTCTTGTGATTCTCTCGAGCGTTATCTCGCTTAAACAACAGCTTGAAAACCAATTCCTCCAAAATTTCTCGTTACATGAACTAATTGGGATATATGACATATAATTCTGTTAGCTTTGGGTAATTAGGGTTTTTGTGGCCATAAAAGCTTAACCCTCTAATCGGAATTAAGTGATCACGAGAATGGCGGTTAATGAAGGTTAGAGGAGGCTAAATCAGTAAGAGATTAGGGTTTAGACATTCAAAGTTTGCCATGAAATGAATCATGCATTATTTAAATAGTTGGTAAGAACTTTAAATCCAGAAAAGTAAACATCTCTGAAACCTTAATTGTTTTCTCTCATTGTTTTTACACCAAACCTATTATTGCTTTCTTTACATTTTGATTTTTGTTTTATGTGAATCTCAACCATCAAAACCCCTTTTTGTTTGCCTAACTAAACCAATTAGATAGCCATTGTTGTTCAGTCCGACAATCCTCATGGGATCGACCCTCACTCACTTGAGGTATTACTTGAATGACCCGGTGCACTTGCCGGTTAAGCTGTGAGAATTCTAAATTTCCACACTAGTAGACTTGACTGATATTGTTGTAAAACCCGGTTAATTAATGGCTAATTAATCCATGAATGAGAATTTATTCTAGAAATCCAAAAATGTGATTTTTATGGCTTAATATGATAGAGGAGATTGAGACGAGAATTTCAGTACCAATTTTATAGAAATCGGACCAAGATTGGACTGAACGGGCCAAACCGGGCCAACCGGACCCAAAGTGGGCCCTTGGCCCAACTAAACTAAACCAAAACCCTAGTTTTTAGCACTCTCTCTCCTCATTTGAGACACTAAACACGCTGAAATGGAGGCCATAGAGGGAAGAACACTCTCTCTAGTTCTTTCTCTCATTTGATCTTCAAACCACCATAACTTTTGATCTAGAGATTCGATTGTCGCACTGTTTGCGGCCACACGTTCACCGCAAAGAGCTCTACAAAACCCATACAACTAATCTTGAGATAAGCCAGATTTTACTCTTCGAATTTCCAGCCTTGTTTTCGAGTTTCAAGAGCAAAAATGTTGAGATTTTAGACTCTTTGATGTTATAGGACCCAACTCTCTTGAAGGAGAAGATTAATCTTGTCTTCTTGGACCTTGGGTGTGGTAAGATTCTCAACCCTAGTGTAATTTGTTATTTTATGATGTTTGGGTATTGAGATGTTGTGCATGGGTATGATGATTGTGGCTTAGGTTGTGTATATGTGAATATTGGGGCTTGATCGAGACCTTGGAAAGTTGAAAAGGGATTTTTGGTGGTAAAAATATGTTCTTGGAGGTGTTGCGATGTAGAGGGCTTATGGACAAGTGGTTTGGAAGTGCTCCGGTTGAGCTTGGGAAATCGGCTAAGGTATAGTCTCGGTTCCTCGTAGCTAATATGTAATGTGGTGGGAAATACTTAGGCTAGAGGCCCTAAGATACGCATTGAATTATTGATGTTGTTGAATGGTTGAGATATCTGATGTGGTCATATATGTAATGATGATTATGGATGCCTTGATGGTATGATGTATAAGAATTATGCATGTTGAGATATATGCTTGATGAGTAATTGAGGTTGAATTGTGGGTGACACCATGTTGATGGTGAGTATGATATTGAGTATGTGTAATGATGGTTAATTGGAAATGGTATTATTGGAAATTGGGATGAGAAAGTATGTATGACATGTTTATGTGTTTGTCTCTTAGCCATTTGATTGAGAAGTGTTGAAATGGTGGGATGATGTTTTGTAAATTGTGGTGAAGTATTGATGTGTGAGTTGAGGAGGCTTGATGTTGATTTTGTTACATTTTGATTGATTTCAAAAAGGGTTGAAATTGGCATGCTTTGGTTGATTTTGAAAAGAGTTGAAAATGACTTGTTTTGAAAATGGCACCTTGTGGTTTTGTACGAAAATATGGTTTTTGGGCATACTTTGACGGGACATAATTTGGTCTACGGATCCCCGTTTTGTATCAAACTTGTTTAGAAATGAAATTAGATCCGGGATGTCCATGCCGTTGGAAGAACGGGCGGAAAACAATTTAAAATGAAAAAGTTATGTCCGTCGGAAGATTGGGGGTTGAATATGTAAATTCTGTAGCTTTTAACATAGAAAATATTTAGCAGAATGACGCTCCGCGCGTAGGCGCACTTGACGCGTACGCGTCATTCTTCAAGAAGGCACCATCCACGCGTGTGCGTGGTGTGTGCGGGCGCGTCGATGCGCTGCACCAAATGCCCAGCATTTTTTCCGAGAGTTGTGCCAGAGTTGTGCCAGTTTTGTGCTTTGGGCACAAATGTACCCGCGCGTACCCGTAGCTGACGGTACGCGTTGTTTGTCTGTTTTTCAATCCACGTGTTCGCGTGTATGATGCGTACGTGTCGATGAGCTTGTGACCATCCACGCGTGTGCGTGGAGTACGCGTACGCGTGGCCCTGTTTTTACCCCAAAGTTGATTTTTTTGTTTTAAAAGCTAAATTTCACACTTCTAAGCCTTCGATCTCACCACTTGTGTCTTAAATCATTATGATATGCCTAACAATGAGAAAATGAGCTAGGTGATGTGGTAACTTGCAAGTGAAGCAAGGGAAAAATAAATGATCAATGAGGATCAAAGATGATTATGTGAGATGCGGAGGATGGCGGTGGAAGTGCTTGTTATGCCATGGGCCGAGGGGCCGTAATTGTTAATGAATTGGCTGGTTATGGATTTAACCGTGAGCCGGATGGCTAGATTATTACCGTGTTACGGCGGAGACATGATTATGGCTAAGAATAAATGCATATATGCTGTTGAATGAATTGTGAATGTTTGCACTTCCACTATCGGAGATAAGAGTTTCCTTGGAGGAAGCTGTGGCTAGCCACCATGTGCTCCAGGTTGAGACTCGAAGCTCTTTTGACCCTATGTCGTCAGGGTGGCCGGGCACTGTTAAAGCCCCGGATGAGCTCACCCCCATAAATATTCACCAGTGAGGGTGATGGATATGGATCATGATTATGATCAAGTTTATATTGAGTATAACTCGAGTTGGGGAGACATGACAGAGGGACAGTCCAATGATTAGCTACTGGGACTTGTCGGGTTGGCTCTATAACCGACAGATGATATCATCAGCCATTAGGGACAGGCATTCATCATATGCATGCTATGTGAATTGTTTTAGATTGTCTACTTGACTACATATTACTTGCTATCTGTCTAAATGCCTTATCTATTCCTACTTGTATATCTCTTGTCTGAAATAACTGTGTTTGCCATATTATACTCTTGTTGGTGGTTGGGAGGTCTGAAGGAATTGGAAAGGGAAGTATTAGTTAGACTGAAGGATCTTTAGTCAGTTGCCACTTATGGTTTAGCTTGTTTATAAGCTTTGATTTTATTTGGAGGAAGTTCTAGGATTGTCTTCGGCTTTCCTCTATTATTACATGTTATATATGTGGGAACTGTTACCATGCTGGGAACCTCTAGTTCTCACCTATGCGAATTTTGTGGTTTTCAGATGCAGGACGTGAGGTTTCCCGCTGAGGCATGCTGGAGACTTCTGGACTAGCGAAGATCCTTTATTCTTGGGACTCTATTTTGGTTTATATGTCTTGCTTAGATACATCTTTCTGCATTAAATAATACAAACTGTGATGACTCCTCTTAGAGGGGATTTTGGAGAATAGGTTTTCTGTATTTGTGTTACTTTGGGTTTCCTTATTTTATTTACTTGTATATATATGTTGCTATGCTCGGATCGGTTATCTTCACAACTGGATTTTGAGTTTTGATATTCCCCTTTTTGACACTCTTTTGTATATATATAATCTCGCGTTGGTTTATCCTTGTTCGTACGTTATCGATCGAAGTGTTGCGCTTTTGACATACGAATTTTGTTTTACCCCTTTTTCTTAAAAAGGCTCCTAGTTATAATCATTTTTCACAATACTACTCGTACTAAATTTTTATTTTAGATGTCGTAATACCTTGCCATCTCTGAATTATGATTTAAGCATAAGACTCTGTATGGTAGGGTGTTACATTATGGTATCAGAGTAGTTCGTTCCTGTAGAGCCTGAGGGGCGGACTGACTATGTTTCTGTGCATTCTCTGTATGTGTGATATGTGCTATTAGTATACCTGCTTGATATAATTGGCATAAACATTCATGAGCATGCATTTGGGACTTTGAAGCACTAGGCTTCCGATATTGAGACTGATCAACTTAATATCGATTGTTTGGTGTGTATAGGAACCAGATGGTGCCTCGTGGATGCGGTAGAGGTCGTGGGAGAGGTCATACGAATGCTCGTGCACCGGAGATTAACCCTAATGACCCGGTGAACTTTATGACTGCTGATGAGCGGATATTTTATACGCTTTTGGGGGTAATTTCATGTAGATTTTAGTATGTTTTAGTTAGTTTTTAATAGAAATTTATTAGTTTTTAAGCAAAAATCATATTTCTGGACTTTACTATTCGTTTGTGTATTTTTTTGTGATTTCAGGTATTTTCTGGCTGAAAATGAGTGAGCTGAGCAAAACTCTGATTTAGGCTGAAAAAGGACTGCTGATGCTGTTGGATTCTGACCTCCCTGGACTCGAAATCAAGTTTTTTGAGCTACAGAAGTCCAATTGGTGCGCTCTCAATTGGGTTGAAAAGTAGACATCCAGGGCTTTCCAGCAATATTTAATAGTCCATACTTTGCGCGAAGATAGATGACGTAAACTGGTGTTGAACGCCAGTTCCATGTTGTAGTCTGGTGTTCAGCGCCAGAAACAGGTTGCAAGTTAGAGTTCAACTCCAGAAACAGCCCAGGCACGTGAGAAGCTTAAGTCTCAACCCCAGCACACACCAAGTGGGCCCCAGAAGTGGATTTCTGTACTATTCATCTTAGTTTACTCATTTTCTGTAAACCTAGGTTACTAGTTTAGTATTTAAACAACTTTTAGAGATTTATTTTGCATCTCATGACATTTTTAGATCTGAATTTTTATACTCTTTGATGGCACGAGTCTCTAAACTCCATTGTTGGGGGTGAGGAGCTCTGCAGCATCTCAATGAATTAATGCAATTATTTTTGTTTTCCATTCAAACATGCTTGTTCCTATCTAAGATGTTCATTCGCGCTTCACTATGAAGAAGGTGATGATCCGTTACACTCATCACTTTCCTCAATCCATGAACGTGTGCCTGACAACCACCTCCGTTCTACATCAGATTGAATGAGTATCTCTTAGATTTCTTAATTAGAATCTTCGTGGTATAAGCTAGAATTTATGGCGGCATTCATGAGAATCCAAAAAGTCTAAACCTTGTCTGTGGTATTCTGAGTAGGATTCAATGATTGAATGACTGTGACGAGCTTCAAACTCGCGAGTGTTGGGCGTAGTGACAGACGCAAAAGGATCAATGGATTCTATTCCGACATGATCGAGAACCAACAGATGATTAGTCGTGCTGTGACAGAGCATTTGGACCATTTTCACTGAGAGGATGGGAGGTAGCCATTGATAACGGTGACGCCCTACATACAGCTTGCCATGGAAGGAGCCTTGCGTGTGTGAAGAGGAGGACAAGAGAAAAGCTGAAATTCAGAGGACAAAGCATCTCCAAAACTCCAACATATTCTCCATTATTGAGTAACAATTACTTATTCCAAACACTTTCACTTTTTACAATTAAATTCAAAGAACCTTATTGGCATCCTGACTAAGATTAATAAGATAACCATAGCTTGCTTTATACCAACAATCTCCGTGGGATCGATCCTTACTCACGTAAGGTATTACTTGGACGACCCAGTGCACTTGCTGGTTAGTTGTGCGAATTGCAAATGTGTGATTGCAATTTCGTGCACCAACTGCGTTGAAGAACATGGCTGCTGCTATGCAAGCCACTGCTGAGGCTCTTGGTCAACAGATGAACAACAATGGTAATGACGGAGGTGGAGTTCAGGGCCCGATGACACTGGCAAACTTCTTGAAGGTTAATCCACCAAAGTTCAAGGGAACTACTAGCCCGACTGAAGTCGATACATGGTTTCAGGCTATAGAACGAGCACTGCAAGCGCAGGTGGTACCTGAAGGGCAGCGTGTTGAGTTCGCTACCTTTTTGCTCACTGGGGAAGTGTCGCATTGGTGGCAAGGAATCCGACGTCTACTGCAGCAGGGTGATGACTATATCACTTGGGATGTCTTTCGAAAGGATTTCTATAAGAAGTACTTTCTGACTTCTGCTAAGACGGCTAAGGAACTTGAATTACTGCAGCTGAAGCAGGGTACTATGTCCATATATGGGTATACTGACAAGTTTAAGGAGTTGTTCAGGTTCTCCCGTATGTGCCAGGGGACTCCGAGAGACTATGAGGAGTGGAAGTGCGTTGAGTATAAGGGAGGACTCCGGAGTGATATCTTCAGCTCAGTGGGACCAATGGAGATCAGAACTTTCTCCGAGTTGGTGAACAAGTGTAGAGTTGCTGAAGAGTGCATGAAGAAGGCAGCTTCTGAGAGAGGAAGTCACAAAGGATCATTCCCACAGAACTGAGGGAAGAGCCTTGCACCTAGAGATCCGCCTTTCAAGAGGGGAGGCTCTTTCAAGAGGCCCAACAACAACAACTCCCAAGGGAAAAGGTTTGGGAAGCAGCCACAGAATGAGCAAGCTTGTGCTAGGTGTAGGAGCCACCATCCGGGAGCCCCATGCAAGGCCGGATGGGGATTGTGCTACAATTGTGGAAAGGTGGGACATAAGGCCGTAAACTATCCAGAGAAGCAGAAACAAGGTGCTGGGAAAGCACAACAGACTGGTCGGGTGTTCACCACCTCAGCTATAGGTGCCGAGGGATCCGAGACACTCATTCGAGGTAACTGTGAAATGGCTGGTCAAACTTTAAATGCTTTATTTGATTCAGGAGCATCGCATTCAGTCATTGCATTTGAGAAAGCCCATGAGTTAGGATTGAAGATCGTAACCTTAGGTTATGACCTAAAAGTGTATAATGCTACCCATGAGGCCATGGTAACTAGGCTAGAATGCCCGAAAGTTTCATTTAGGTTCAAGCAGCGTGATTTTGTCCATAATTTAATTTGCTTACCGATGATCAGTCTTGATCTTATCTTGGGATTGGACTGGCTATCTGAGAACCATGTCCTGCTTGACTGTTCTACAAAGTCGGTGTACTTTATGCCGGAAGATACAGAAGGGCTGGTCGTGGTGAATAATTATTACTTGAATTCAATGATGGTGAACTGTTCCGGAATCCAATGTCAGGGTATCTTATTGTTAACCGCGGGCGTTTCGGGTGATGATCAAAGGTTGGAACAGATTCCGGTATTCTGTGAGTTTCCGGAGGTATTTTCCGATGACATTGATGAATTTTCACCTAACCGAGAGGTTGAGTTTGCTATTGAATTGGTGCCTGGGGCTGGACCAATATCAAGTTCTCCTTATAGGATGTCACCACTGGAAATGGTCGAGCTAAAATCTCAGTTAGAGGATCTGTTGGTTAAGAATTTTATCTGACCAAGTGTTTCATCGTGGGATGCGCCAGTGCTACTGGTAAAGAAGAAAGATGGGAGTATGCAGCTCTGTGTAGATTACAGGCAGCTGAACAAGGTCATAATAAAGAATAAGTACCCGTTGCCGAGAATTGATGATCTCATGGATCAGTTAAAAGGAGCTGGGATTTTCTCCAAGATCGATTTGCGATTCGGTTATCACCAGATAAGGGTGTGGGATGAGGATATCCCTAAGACCGCTTTCAGGACTCGTTATTGTAATTACGAGTACACTGTAATGTCTTTTGGATTGACGAACGCTCCTGCAGTGTTTATGGATTACATGAATAGAGTTTTCCGTCTGTTTCTAGATAAATTTGTTGTTGTCTTCATTGACGACATACTAATTTATTCCAAGACTGAAGAGGAGCATGCGGAACACTTGAGGACCGTGTTGCAAATTCTAAAGGAGAAGAAACTCTATGCAAAACTGTCCAAATGTGAATTTTAGAAGGAGGAGGTGAAGTTTTTGGGGCTTGTAGTGAGTAAGCAAGGGATAGCAGTTGATCCATCTAAGGTGGAGGCAGTGATGGAATGGAAGCAACCAACCACAGTAACTGAGATAAGGAATTTTCTGGGCTTAGTTGGCTATTACCGAAGGTTCATCAAAGACTTTTCGCAATTAGCTTTGCCGTTGACAAAGCTAACCCGCAAAGACACTCTATTTGTTTGGACTCCTGAGTGCAAGGAGAGCTTTCAGGCATCGAAGAAAAAGTTGACCACTGCACCTGTGTTAGTGTTACCTGAGCCGAACGAGCCTTTTGAGGTGTATTGTGATGCCTCATTAAAGGGTCTAGGGTACGTGCTGATGTAGCATCATAACGTGGTGGCATATGCCTCACGACAGTTGAGACATCATGAAGTTAGTTACCCTACGCACGATTTGGAACTCGCTGCGGTTGTGTTTGCTTTGAAGGTGTGGAGGCATTATCTCTTTGGAGTTAAGTTCCAAGTCTTTTTCGATCACAAGAGCTTGAAATATCTCTTTGATCAGAAAGAGCTTAATATGAGGCAGAGGAGGTGGATGGAATTATTGAAGGACTACGACTTTGAGTTGAATTACCATCCGGGAAAGGCGAATGTAGTGGCGGATGCGTTAAGTCGGAAATCGTTGTATGCGGCTTGGATGATACTTCAAGAAGAGAAGTTGCTCGAAGAATTCGAGAGTCTGAAAATTGGTGCTCGAGAAGTATCTGGAACTCTATGTTTGAGCCGATTAGAAATCTCAAGTGACTTTAAGTCTGAACTCCTAAAGGCTCATGAAAATGATGAAGCGTTATGGAAGGTGTTATCGGCCATTGAGCAAGGGAAACAACGGAGAGTGTCAGAAGAAAAAGATGGGTTATGGAGATTCAAGGGTAGGATCATTGTGCCGGATGTTGGTACTTTGAGACAAGATATCTTAAAGGAGGCACACAAAAGCAGATTCTCCATTCACCCGAGAAGTACTAAGATGTACCATGATTTAAAGGCGATGTTTTGGTGGCCGAGTATGAAGAATGATGTGGTGGAATATGTTTCAAAGTGCTTAACTTGTCAAAAGGTAAAGATTGAACATCAAAGACCTTCCAGGATGTAGCAACCTTTAGAGGTTCCGCAATGGAAGTGGAAAAGTATTGCAATGGACTTTGTGTCGGGATTGCCAAGGACTAGGGCTGGTTTTGATGCTATCTGGGTGGTTGTGGACCGACTGATAACGTCAGCTCACTTTTTACCCATTCGGATGACTTACACCCTTGAGGAGCTAGCACGGTTATACATAAAGGAGATTGTGAGACTTCATGGTGTACCTGCTACTATAATCTCTGATAGAGATCCTTGTTTCATTTTAAGGTTCTGGGGTGCATTTCAGAAAGCTTTTGAAACCCGATTAAGCTTGAGTACAGCTTACCATCCTCAAACAGATGGTCAATCCGAGAGGACGATCCAAACACTAGAGGATTGGTATATGCCGTTAGTGGAGTTTGCATACAATAATAGTTACCATACGAGCATCGGAATGGCTCCGTATGAGGCCTTGTATGGGAGGAAATGTCAATTTCCGCTATGTTGGTATGAAGCTGGAGAGAAAGGCTTGTTGGGGCCGAAAATGATAACTGAGACCACTGAACAAGTCAAGAAAATCCGAGATAGGATGCTTACGGCGCAGAGTCGTCAGAAGAGTTACGCCAATCAGAGGTGGAAACCCTTGGAATTTGAGGAAGGAGATCATGTTTTCCTTAAGGTTACTCCGACCACAGGAGTAGGTAGGGCGATTAAAGCGGAGAAGTTGAATCCTCATATATTGGTCCATTTCAAATCCTGGAGAGAGTCAGACCGGTGGCGTATCGGATGACCCTACCACCTCATCTTTCGATCCTGCACGACGTATTTCACGTGTCGTAGCTTCGGAAGTACACTCCTGATGCTAGCCATGTGTTAGAACCTGAATCGGTTCAGTTAAGAGAAGATTTGACGCTTCCAGTGGCTCCAGTCAGAATTGATGATACTAGTATCAAACTGTTGCATGGAAAAGAGGTTTCATTAGTCAAAGTGGCATAGAGTCGAGGCAGTGTTGAGGAACACAGTTGGAAACTTGAGTCAGAAATGCAAACGGATTATCCTCACTTATTCTCAGGTAATTGAATTTGAATTTTGTGGGCAAAATTCCCAATTAGGTGGGTAGAATGTAAAACCCGGTTAATTAATGGCTAATTAACACATGAATGAGAATTTATTCTAGAAAGCCAAAAATGTTATTTTTATGGCTTAATATGATAGAGGAGATTGAGACGAGAATTTCGGTACCAATTTTATAGAAATCGGACTAAGATTGGATCGAACGGGCCAAACCGAGCCAACCGGACCCAAAGTGGGCCCTTGGCCCAACTAAACTAAACCAAAACCCTAGTTTTCGACACTCTCTCTCCTTATTTGAGACACTAAACACGCTGAAATAGAGGCCATGTAGGGAAGAACACTCTCTCAAGTTCTTTCTCTCATTTGATCTTCAAACCACCATAACTTTTGATCTAGAGATCCGATTGCCGCACCATTTGCGGCCACGTGTTCACCGCTAAGAGCTATACAAAACCCATACAACCAATCTTGAGGTAAGTTATGTTTTCCTTTTCGAATTTCCAACCTTATTTTCGAGTTTCATGAGCAAAAATATTGAGATTTTGGGCTCTTTGATGTTATTAGACCCAACTCTCTTGAAGGAGAAGATTAATCTTATCTCTTTGGACCTTGGGTGTGGTAAGATTCTCAACTCTAGTGTAATTTATTGTTCTATGATGTTTGGATATTGAGATGTTGTGTATGGGTATGATGATTGTGGCTTAGGTTGTGTATATGTGAATATTGGGGCTTGATTGAGACCTTAGAAAGTTGAAAAGGAATTTTTGGTGGTAAAAATATGTTCTTGGAGGTGTTGAGACCTAGAGGGCTTGTGGACAAGTGGTTTGGAAGTGCTCCGATTGAGCTTGGAAAATCGGCTAAGGTATGGTCTCGGTTCTTCGTATCTAATATATAATGTGGTGGGAAATACTTAGGCTAGAGGCCCTAAGATAGGCATTGAATTGTTGATGTTGTTGAATGGTTGAGATATATGATGTGGTCATATATGTAATGATGATTATTGATGCATTGATTGTATGATGTATGAGAATTATACATGTTGTGATATATGCTTGATGAGTAATTGAGGTTGAATTGTGGGTGACACCATGTTGATGGTGAGTATGATATTGAGTATGTGTAATGATAGTTAATTGAAAATGGTATTATTGGAAATTGGGATGAGAAAGTATGTATGACATGTTTATGTGTTTGTCTCTTAGCCATTTGATTGAGAAGTATTAAAATGGTGGGATGATATTTTGTGAATTGTGGTGAAGTATTGATGTGTGAGTTGAGGAGGCTTGATGTTGATTTTGGTACATTTTGATTGATTTCAAAAAGGGTTGAAATTAGCATGTTTTGGTTGATTTTGAAAAGAGTTGAAAATGGCTTGTTTTGAAAATGGCACCTTGTGGTTTTGTATGAAAACATGATTTTTGGGCATACTTTGACGGGATATAACTTGGACTACGGATCCCCGTTTTGTACCAAACTTGTTTAGAAATGAAATTGGATCTGGGATGTCCATGTCGTTGGAAGAACGGGTGGAAAACGATTTAAAATGAGAAAGTTATGTCCGACGGAAGATTAGGGGTTGAATCTGTAAATTCTGCAATTTTTAACATAGAAAATATTTAGCAGAATGACCCTCTGCGCGTAGGCGCACTTAGCACGTACGCGTCGTTCTTCAAGAAGGCACCATCCATGCATGCGCGTGGTGTGCGCAGGCGCGTCGATACGCTGCACCAAATGCCCAGCCTTTTTTCCAAGAGTTGTGCCAGATTTGTGCCTGGGGCACTAATGTACCCGCGCGTACCCGTGGCTGACGCGTACGCGTCGTTTGGCTATTTTTCAATCCACGCGTCCGCGTGTATGATGCGTACACGTCGATGAGCTTGTGGCCATCCACGCGTGCGCGTGGAGTACGCGTACGCGTGGCCCCTGTTTTTACCCTAAAGTTGATTTTTGAGTTTTAAAAGCCAAATTTCACACTTCTATGCCTCCGATCTCACCACCTATGTATTAAATCATTATGATATGCCTAGCAATGAGAAAAGGAGCTAGGGAATGTGGTAACTTGCGAGTGAAGTAAGGGAAAAGTGAATGATCAATGAGGATCAAATATGATTATGTGAGATGCGGAGGATGGCGGTGGAAGTGCTTGTTATGCCATGGGCCGAGGGGCCGTAATTGTTAATGAATTGGCTGGTTATGGATTTAACCGTGAGCCGGATGGCTAGATTATTGCGGTGTTACGGAGGAGCCATGATTATAACTAAGAATAAATGCATATATGCTGTTGAATGAATTGTGAATGTTTGTACTTCCACTATCGGAAATAAGAGTTTCCCTGGGAGGAAGCAGTGGCTAGCCACCACGTGCTCCAGGTTGAGACTCGAAGCTCTTTTGACCCTATGTCGTCAGGGTGGCCGGACACTGTGAAAACTCTGGATGAGCTCACCCCCATTAATATTCACCAGTGATGGTGATGGATATGGATCATGATTATGATCAAGTTTATGTTGGGTATAACTCGAGTTGGGGAGATACGACAGAGGGACAGTCCAACGGTTAGCTACCGGGACTTGTCGGGTTGGCTCTATAACTGACAGATGATATCATCAGCCATTAGGGACAGGCATTCATCATATGCATACTATGTGAATTGTTTGAGATTGCCTACTTGACTGCATATTACTTGCTATCTGCTTAAATGCCTTATCTGTTCCTACTTGTATATCTCTTGTCTGAAATAACTGTGTTTGCCATATTATACTTCTGCTGGTGGTTGGGAGGTCTGAAGGAATTGGAAAGGGAAGTATTAGTTAGACTGAAGGATCTTTAGTCAGTTGCCACTTATTGTTTAGCTTGTTTATAAGCTTTGATTTTATCTGGAGGAAGTTCTAGGATTGCCTTCGACTTTCCTCTATTATTACATGTTATATATGTGGGAACTGTTACCATACTGGGAACCTCTGGTTTTCACCCATGTGGATTTTATGGTTTTCAGATGCAGGACGTGAGGTTTCCCGCTGAGGCATGCTGGAGACTTCTGGACTAGCGAAGATCCTTTATTCTTGGGACTCTGTTTTGGTTTATATGTCTTGCTTAGATACTTCTTTCTCCATTAAATAATATAAACTGTGATGACTCCTCTTAGAGAAGATTTTGGAGAATAGGTTTTCTGTATTTGTGTCCTTTTGGGTTTCCTTGGGGTTTCCTTATTTTATTTACTTGTATATATATGTTGCTATGCTCGGACCGGTTATCTTCACAACCAGATTTTGAGTTTTGATATTCCCATTTTTGACATTCTTTTGTATATATATAATCTCGCGTTGGTTTATCCTTGTTCGTTACGTTATCGATCGAAGTGTTGCGCTTTCGAGATACGAATTTTGTTTTACCCCTTTTTCTTAAAAAGGCTCCTAGTTATAATCATTTTTCACAATACTACTCGTACTAAATTTTTATTTTAGAGGTCGTAATACCTTGCCATCTCTGAATTATGACTTAAGCATAAGACTCTGTATGGTAGGGTGTTACAATTGTTACCAAACAAAGGTATATCAAAGCTCACATTATGTTGTTTGGTACAACCTTGTTCTGTGATAAATCTAGCACTGGAGTCCTTTGAAAATTTCTATCGTTGCGTTGTGACTTCAACTGGATAAGTGAATTTATTTGGGGTTTGGCATGTCTTGTCTATCTATAGCGATCATTGTGTCAAACAAAATGTTTTGATTATAAGGATTTAGATGGTCTGTTGATTCTTCTCCAGGTATGAGTTTAGGAGTGGATGCCTTTACTATATAAGTGTATGTCATCTAATTGCACAACTAGTCTATAATGTCTAAATACTCTAATACAAGGGTAAAAATTCCAAAACATTTGCAATAATACCCGGACATCCTAAGCCAATTCATTCCCTCGATAAGCAGGAACCATTTTTGAATTGCACAGCCACTGATAGTTCTTTTTTACACATAGCTTCAGACTACATCGACAGAGCCTCATATGAGGCCTTCCAACCACCAAAAATCCTTTCCACTGCTTTTTGCTTAGCCAACCATACTTTGCGATAGCTCACCGTATGATTGAACTTTGCCTGAACATTTGCATTATCATATTGTACCTTTAGAGATGGGTCAACTTTTGCTAGTAGCTTTATTGCTTCTGCAATTGTGTCGGAGTCTAGCTTGTAGTGGTCCTGAGAAATTATAGATCTGGTGCAAGAAATTGTGACTATTGTTATACTATCTTATTTTTCAATAATATTTCTTTTAAATCAAACTAGTCCTGATAAGCCAATCATAATTATTTTCATGTTATACATATTTAGCATAAAATATCGTTGGTTCAAACTCGTAGACTCGGTAGCTAACTCCTCTATGAATGGTATAACCTTTGATAACAGCGATCACAGTCTCTCTATAACTGAATTCCATCCCAACAATAAATTCACAGTCTACAACAACAGGTGAGTTTACAACAATACCACGAAAAAGAATTTACATTACAATTAGCAACCATAATATAATCATCATCTTATAGTACATAAAAAATATAAATCTACTTTATTAATATCATATTCACATACCAGGTATTCATATACTCAGAAAACTCTAATGCATTCAAAGTCACAAAGTCCAAACCGCATATAAAAGATAGCTTTCTGAATGGATGTTGGCTTACGAATGCATTTGCCATTTCTACATCTGTTTTAACAGTGCAATCAACATCATCGTCATCTATGTTTCGATCATCTATTTCATAGTTTTCTTCAAAGCCAACTGCGCTTTCACTATATATTGTAGCCT
This sequence comes from Arachis hypogaea, assembly GCF_003086295.3. Taxonomy (NCBI): domain Eukaryota; kingdom Viridiplantae; phylum Streptophyta; class Magnoliopsida; order Fabales; family Fabaceae; genus Arachis; species Arachis hypogaea. The sequence goes on along the minus strand of NC_092042.1, from coordinate 63,824,219 downwards.
TTTCAACCTATATGTTTTCATCGACCTCTTCAACTCCATAAGGCAAGTGTTTGAACTTAACATATACCTCAATGACGGACGCCTCTAATCCACTTTTGTGATATATTAAAAATATTTCTTACGCCGCTTCTTTGTTAGTGACATACTTCGTCTCGAATTATATGAATCCTTCAAATACTATTATAGAATACATATACATAACACTAATCACTCTCTTCAATATTTGAGGATCTATCTTTTTACAAATTAGTTCCTCAAATAATATTGTGAAAAGAACAATAATATCAAATGAATTTTCACACATAAATTTTACATATTTGGATGTCAGCAATAAAATTTGACTATTATAATATACTCTCAAACTAACTCTATAACCCATTTTTTTGCCCTTAACTTTTTTTGAAATAGCATACAAGAACAAAAAAACACCAGAAAAGCAAAAATGAAAAAGAATAAAAGGAAAAATTATAAAATAAACGCAAAGTCTGCATTTTTAAGTTGCTATTTATAGCCGTTGAGATTCAAATTTTTTTATTTTTTTCTCACAAGTCGCCTCCACCGTACATCAAGTCGCCCCACCATACTTTCTTACAACACAGTAATCACACTCTCCATTTTCTATTTTTTTTATTCTCCTCTTGTTGCCACTTATAAATTGTAGATAACGATTTTCACTAGTCTACAATATATCAGTAAAATACACAATTGTATCATATTACACCAAATGTCATCCAATATTTAAAAAAATGCACCTGCCTAATATGTGTTAAAATGAATAAATTAAATAATAAAACAAAATTAAAATAGAAAAAAAAACCTTAACTGAAAAGAGAATGAAGAAGGGAGTAAAAGTGAAATGATAATTTTATTACCAACAAAAAAAAGTGAAATGATAAAAGTGAAAAACGATCGAAAATGAAGTGAAATGTGAATGATGTGGATATGATTTATATAGAGGGGAGAAATCACATCAGAATTAGAGGATCAGACTCGATCCTTGCCCAAAAATAAATTGATGACATAATCAGGAGATGTCCACCCAATTTACTCCAAAATAAAAGTCTCTATATTTAAATTTGTTTTATTTTTTTTTGAAATAAAAATTTATTTATTTTATTATAGAAACAATCCTTGTGTTATCCTCACATATTCTTGTTTATTTTATGCATGCGATAAGGTCATTGCTACCCCATGTGACAATGTGAGGATGGAACGTGGCTACGTAAGCAAAGCAAAGGTAGTACACTCTTAGAAAAGAATGTATATATTTTTGACACATGATATTGTGTATGTGCAACAACGCATGGAGGACAAATATGAACCTAAAACAGTGTCCATATCTACATGCAAACAAATTGCATTTATGAATTATATCTCTATCTCTATGCATAAGAGTCTGATCTGAATAATAATGCATTGAATAGTTAGCATCAAATATAGTATAATACACTTTACTTAACATATATATCTACCTACATAGAATTATTTATATGTTATCGGTATTGAAAACAATGTCATATTGCACGAACATTTGGCTAGCTAGGTCTTGGGCATGTAGAAGAAGATAACATAAAACTAAAGAAAAGCAATATTCATCACCGAAGGCACATAATATGGAGTTTGTTTTTTTGTGTAAATATTTTTATAGTATTTTTTGATCCAGTGAATTTTTTTTTTCATTGCATGCATTCGAAAAGTTTTTGTTAACTTATCTCCTACGTGATAGGTAAAATTTTACTGTGTTGTCAAATTAAAATATTAATGTGACAATATTTTTTCTGCTGCTTTTATTAAAATATCATATTAGTATTTAATAAAATAAATTAAAGAACTAATAACATATGTTATGAGAATCAAAACTCTCTTGGTTTAAAGAAAAGTATTATTTGGAGTCAACACTTTTCAATCAATAAAGTAGTATATAATTGAATATTAAAAAAAAATATTCAAAACAAAATATAATAAAAACATAAAATTTAATTAAAAAATGATTTGATTATAAAATAAAGTAAAACTAATTTAGATAAAATATAAATTTTAAAATTTAAAATTTATGATTTAGAGTGTTAAATTTAAAATTTACTATTTAAAGTTTAGTAGAATAGGTGGTGGTGGTGGGATAATGTGGCTGACAATAATGGTAAGTGACTAGTAATGATGGGTGATATTGTGGTATTAAAAGAAAGAAAAAGAAGAAATAATAAAAGATTAATTTAAAAATTTTTTGCTTTATTAGATTTTTTCGTCAGCTTAATACTTGCTGGCTAAGTTATTGGGTGAATGGTGTTTTGTCCCTAGTATTGTTGTTGATTTAATCCAAACTTATTTTATACTACTAAAAATAAAAAGAAATGAAAATAAAACATGCATGAGTTTTAGAAAAGAAGGTGGGTGGGAATGTGACACTTGAATGCATGTGTAGCTCGGATCTCAAACACCGAAGACTCTCTTTTGGACTGTAAGGAGAAATCTTAGGAAGAGGGGCCGTAGCCTACTTGTGTTTCTCGAATAATCTCTGCTTATAATATGTTTCAAATTAAAATATTAATTTAGTCTAGCTATATAGCCTTTGAAATTTGCACAAAATACTCAACCATATGGCTGGGAATTGAGACGGACAGTACAAAAGCGGAGAAAGATGAAAAGTTAAATTTTGAAGAATGAGTAGAGAGTAATAATAACAGATTTCAAAGATTTGATGGAAAAGAGTTAGAAAATTGTGTCCTAAAGCTTCTTTTGGAAAATCTGTGTTTAAGCATGTGCACGTTTGTTGCTTGCTTCTTATTGAATCCAAGAAAACCAGAATCCTAAGTGAAACTCAGATACTACTACGTTATTTATTATTAGGGAAATTCTTCTTTATGGTCCAATATTAAATCCCTATTATTATTATTATTTTATTGGTAATCCAAAATGATGATATTGGTCAAACAAGGGATCTTAAGTAAAAACTTCGCATTAAAAGGGATCTTTGGTAACTATCGGTAGAAGTTTCCAACATTGTCACCTTGCTGGTTTGATCGAGCATATAAGATTGTCTAGAGATCATAATGATTAATAACCAGATGAGTCAAATTTCAGAACATATTAACAAATTAATGATTAATGATTAGTGATATGTTAATTAAACTGTGTTTTCTTCTTTATTTCTTTCTTTCTTTCTTTCTTTTAGATCATATAAGGTTTCTTTAGGTTATGCTAATAATTAATGATATTATCAGAAACAAAAATACTATTTGTATACTAAAATCAACTATTAAAATTAGTTATTTAATGTATTTGCATATATATATATATATATATATATATATATATATATATAGTTTAATTTATTTTTAATATATATTTATATTCTAACATATATTTTATATTAGTGGTTGATTTTAGTGACTGATTTTAGTGTATATGTAACATAATTCTATCAAAAATACCTAGAAAGGATATCTTTAGTATTATGCGGTAACGGATCAGAAAAAATTTAGGTAGCAGTTTTGCTAGAAAATCTGTTTTCTTTCTTTTAGGTACAAAGAATTAATTTTTGGTTAGTGAATATTAGACTAATTTTATTGTTTATTGTTTATAATTTAAAAAGTGAAATTAACCATTCATATATAATTTAGAATCTAAATTTTAAGATAAGTAAAATAAATTTTAAAAAGTTGATTAATATTGATTGATAAAAATTGATTAGTTAATATTTTTTAAATCAAGAATTGATCTTTAAAATAGAGAATGAGTAAGATTTAGGAGTTTGAATTTATTATTGTGAAGAGTTAAAAAATTACACAAAAAAGATAAATAATAGTTCATTCTTGCTAAAAAAATGTTGATTTCTAATATAAATATAACTAAAAGAAATATAATTATTAGTTATTGTATTTTCATTAAATTTTTAATTAGGATTTTGTAGTTAAAGTTTGTAATTAGATCTATGTACTAGATAAAAATGTGTAATTGATCCTTATTAATTTTTATGTTCAAAAAACACAATAATTTTAGAATATTTATTTATATAATATTTTATAAGTCATCTTACATAAAACACAAAAGTAAATATTTTAAAAATATTTTATCTTTTTTAGTAAAGAATAGTTTAAAGATATCTAATTAAAAATTTAGTAAAAATATAAAGATCTGCGTATAATTAAGCCTAAAAAATTACCTTTTGTGTTTTAATGTATAGTTAAATCCAGTATTATCATTGGAAAAAATATAAATCTCTAAAGTGCTTCTCAAAATTTACAAAAATTTAGGATTAAATAAAGGTTCTTCTTTCATATAATAAATACAGATTATTTTGTTTTAATATTTATTATTAGAAACAAAATTAATTAGGTACGTACTATTTTCACAATAAAATTTATATGAAAGAATGTATTTTAAAGTGACAAAATTAAAACTTGTTTAAACTTAAAGTTATTATAAAGTATTACTGGCAAAATTTACTAAAATCTGAGAAATTGTTGAAGAAATATACCGACAAATCAAATTTATATAAATAACTGTCTCCAGGTTTAGGGACAAATGATAGTTTGTTTACTTCAGATTCTTACATACTACCACCGATCACTACTTTTGCTTTCTTAAAAACTACGCTGAATAAAATGTTGCTATTACATGTTCTAATTAATCGGAAAAAGCTGCATGTGTACTAGTTTCTCTCACTCTCATAAGTGATTATTCTTTTCTCTTCTTTTTACTGATTATTGTATTTATTCTTATTATAATAGTAATTATTAGCGGTCCTCATAAATAGATGAGTAGATCATCTCTTAGCTTATTGCTAATTGTGGCTTATCATGCTGTATGTGGCATAACCTTAAGTAATACTTTAATTTCATTAACATCATATATATATATATATAGGTAAATTCTAGTTAATTTAATTAAATAATCTCGGCTCATATTTTTGCAGATTATTCAAGATGATATTGATATGATATATAATATGTATATTAGGTGGTACACGAGAATTATTTATCAATATAGTAGTTAAGTAACGCAAGGTTTTTTTTTTTTTATTGAAAGTAACGTGAGATATTGCTTGCCCATAAGGTAGAGAAAAAACATTACTTTGCCTGCAAACCAACAAAATCAAATATCTTTACAGTATATAATATATATGGAAAAAATATAAATCAATTAAAGGTATATATATTGTAAAAAATATAATAAAAACTATATATTGAGAGGATATATCAAATGCTTTGCCTAGTCGAGGAGCATCTAAGTAAATGATATAAAACAAAAAATCAGGTTAGATAAGGACTGGACCAACTTTTGTCTACAAAATATGTTTAATTCTCCACACTCCTACTTTGCAAATTTCCAAGGTTCAAGCCCCCACCTTTTTCTCTATCAAAAGAAAAAGAAACAAAAATGGTATTGCCATGGGCAAGGAAAAAGACACTACGCTTTTATTTCAATAATTTGCAAGGTTCCTGTAACACCCTATCATACAGAGTCTTATGCTTAAGTCATAATTTAGAGATGACAAGGTATTACAACCTCTAAAATAAAAATTTAGTACGTATAGTAGTATGAATAATTGATTATAACTAAGAGCCTTTGTAGAGAAAGGGGTAAACAAAAATCGCAACTCAAAAGCGCAACACTCCGATCGATAATGTAACGAACAAGGATAAACCAACGCGAGATTATATATATATAAAGAAGTGTCAAAAACAGGAATATCAAGGCTCAAAATCCGGCTGCGAAGATAACCGGTCCGAGCATAACAATATATACATATGATAAAATAAGAAAAACTCCAAAGGAAATCCAAAGGGACACAAATATAAAAACCTATTCTCCAAAATCTCCCATAAGAGGAGTCATCACAATTTGTATTATTTAATGGAGATAAAAGTATCTAAGCAAAACATATAAACTAAAATAGAGTCCCCAAGAACAAAGGATCTTCGCTAATCCAGAAATCTCCAGCAAGCCTCAGCGAGAAACCTCACGTCCTGCATCTGAAAACCACAAAATCCACATGGGTGAGAACCAGAGGTCCCCAGCATGGTAACATCTTCCACATATATAATACATAATAATAGAGGAAAGTCGAAGGCAATCCTAGAACTTCCTCCAGATAATATCAAAGCTTATAAACTAGCTAAACCATATGTGGCGACTGACTAAAGATTCTTCAGTCTAAATAATACTTCCCTTTCCAATTTCTTCAAATCTCCCAACCACCAGCAGGAGTATAATGTAGCAAGCACAGTTATATCAGACAAGAAATATACAAATAGGAACAAACAAGGCATTTAGACAATTAGCAAGTAATATGCAGTCAAATAGGCAATCTCAACCAATTCATATAGTATGTATATGATGAATGCCTGTCCCTAGTGGCTGATGATATCATCTGTCGGTTATAGAGCCAACCCGACAAGTCCTGGTAGCTAACCATTGGACTGTCCCTCTGTCGCGCATCCCCAACTCGAGTTATACTCATCATAAACTTGATCATAATCATGATCTATATCCATCACCTTCACTGGTGAATATTTACGGGGGCGAGCTCATCCGGGGCTTTCACAGTGCCCGGCCACCCTTATGACATAGAGTCAAAAGAGCTTCGAGTCTCAACCTGGAGCACGTGGTGGCTAGCCACTGCTTCCTTCCAGGGAAACTCTCATCTCCAACAGTGGAAGTGCAACATTCACAATTCATTCAACAGCATATATGCATTTATACTAGCCATAATCATGGCTCCGCCGTAACACGGCAATAATCTAGTCATCCGGCTCACGGTTAAATCCATAACCAGCCATTCGGCTGACGGTTAAATCCATAACCAGCCGTTCCATTAATAATTACGGCCTTTCGGCCCATGGCATAACAAGCACTTCCACCACCATCCTCCACCTCTCACATAATCATCTTTGATCCTCATTGATCATTCATTTTTCCCTTGCTTCACTCGCAAGTTACCACATTCACTAGCCCTTCTTCTCATAGCTAGACATATCATAATGATTTAAGGCATAAGTGGTGAGATCGGAGGCTTAGAAGTATGAGATTTGGCTTTTAAAACTCAAAAATTAACTTTGGGATGAAAACAGGGCCACGCGTACGCGCACTACACGCGCACGCGTGGATGGCCACAAAACTCATCGACGCGTATGCGTCATACACGCTAACGCGTGGATTGATAAATACCCAAGTGACGCGCACGCGTCAGCCACGCGTACGCGTGGGTACTCTCGTGCCCCAGGCACAAAACTGGCACAGTTCTGGCATAACTCTTTGGAAAATGGCTGGGAATTGGGTGCAGCACATTTGGCGCGCCCATGCACATCACGCGCACGCGTGGATGGCATTTTCGAGAAGAACGGCGTGTACGCGCCAAGTGCGCCTACGCGTGGGGGGTCATTCTGCTAAAAATTTTCTAAGTTAAAAACTGCAGAATTCACAGATTCAACCCCCAATCTTCCGACGGACATAACTTCCTCATTTTAAATCGTTTTTCACCCGTTCTTTGAACGGCATGGACATCCCGGATCCAATTTCATTTCTAAACAGATTTGGTACAAAACAAAGATCCATAGTCCAAGTTATGTCCCGTCAAAGTATGCCCAAAAACCATGTTTTTCATACAAAACCACAAAGTGCCATTTTCAAAATAAGCCATTTTCAACTCTTTTCAAAATCAATCAAAACATGCCAATTTCATCCCCTTTCTTTGAAATCAATTAAAATATATCAAATTCAACATCAAGCCTCCTCAACTCATACATTGACACATTACTACAATTTACAAAATCACTATCCCATTATTTTAACCCACTTCACCCAAGTGGCTCAAACCCAAACACATTGCCATATCATATACTCTTCCTCATGCCAATTTTCAATAACACCAATTCCAATTAACCATCATTGTACATAATCAATATCATACTCACCATCAACATGGTTTCACCCACAATTCAACCATAATTAATCATCAAGCATATATCACAACATGCATATTTCTCATACATCATACCATCAAGGCATTAATAATCATCATCACATATATGACCACATCATATATATCAACCATTTAACAACATCAACAATTCAATACCTATCTTAGGGCCTCTAACCTAGGTATTTCCTACCACATTACATATTAGATACGGGAAACCGAAACCATACCTTAGCCGATTTCCAAGCTCAACCGGAGCACTTCCAAACCACTTTTTCCTCAAGCTCTCAAGGCCTCAACACCTCCAAGAACAGATTTTTCACCACCAAACCCTTTTCAAGCTTTCCAATATCACCAATCAAGCTCCAATATTCACATATACACAACCTAAGCCACAATCATCACACCCATACACAACATCTCAAAACCCAAACATCATAGAACCACAAATTACACTAGGGTTGAGAATCTTACCACACCCAAGGTCCAAGGAGACAAGATTAACCTTCTTCTTCAAGAGAGTTGGGTCCTATAACATCAAAGAGCCCAAAGTCTCAACATTTTTGCTCATGAAACTCAAAATCAAGGCTAGAAATTCGAAGAGCAAAACGTGGTTTACTTCAAGATTAATTGTATGGGTTTTATAGAGCTCTCTGCGGTGAACACGTGGCCGTAAACGGTGCGGCAATCGGAGCTCTAGATCAAAAGTTATGGTGGTTTGAAGATCAAGTGAGAGATAGAAGTTGAGAGAATGTTCTTCCCCCCTCCCTTCTAATTTTCAGCGTGAGTTTGAGTGTTATGAGGAGAGAGAGTGCTGAAAACTAGGATTTTGGTTTAGTTTAGTTGGGCCAAGGGCCCACTTTGGGTCCGGTTGGCCCGGTTTGGCCCGTTCGGTCCAATCTTGGTCCGAATTCTATAAAATTGGTACCAAAATTCTCGTCTCAATCTCCTCTATCACATTTAGCCATAAAAATTACATTTAGGGCTTTCTAGAATAAATTCTCATTTATGGGTTAATTAGCCGTTAATTAATCAGATTTTACAGTTCCGAAAATCGATTTAAAGCAATTGTTGAACCGATCAAACCGTGAATCAGAACAAAAAACAAATCGATTAGACGTCAAAATCAGAAAAATTAAAAATCGCTTTTGAATAAACGGTCAAGAATTGGTCGGTCGAACAAAACCAGAATTCGGTCAGTTTTTTGAAAATTGATCTAAACGATGTTGTTTGGTTCGTGTTTAGGCTCAGATTGGAATCCACAAACCCTAACTCCCTAACGCGCAGCAGCCAAAGTCATTCTTCAGTCTTCACCCTCGTCACTCAGCCTCGGCCACTATCTTTATACTTCTCCGTCCAGCCACCGCCTTGCTACCGCCACCGTCGCAACTTCAAAGCCGCTGCACAACCTCAAAGCCATCGTTGCAAACTTCCTTCCCCTCCATCGCGCAGCCACCGTTCGAACTTCGAAGTCACTATCCTGAACTCCATCGCAACCTCTTGCCTCCATCGCGCAGCCACTGTCCCATCGACACTAGCTCCCGAACTCCGTCGCAACCTCTTCCGTGTCTGTTCTGAGCTTCCGCCGCCTCTATATCATCATGCTTCCACCGCACTGCTCCTTCTTCGTCGCTTGTTCGAGCTTGCGTCAAGTCCTCGTTTTTGCTCTAGCCTGCTATTATCATCACACTTAGGCCTCTATTTTGGCTGAGCTTCTACCATTGTTCAGCCCTCATCTGAGCTCCCTCTCCCTCATTTAAAACTCTGAATCTCTGTTTCGTTCATTGTTTTTCTTTTGTAAGTAATTTCTTGCTTATCTCTGTTTTGAGTTTTCTAAAGTTTCTTAAATCAATATAATTTAGTTTGTTCGTTCATGATTAATGAATTAATTGCAGACTGATTTTTATTACTGATGATGAATCATGAACACTATTAAATATTATTGAGTTGTTCTTGTTATGAGTAATGATTTTCTTAGGTTTTTCTGTTATGAGTAATTTAGATTATTTTGTTTTACAACAATTATGGAACTGTTCTTGTTGTTTAGATGTATTTTTTTATTTAATTGTTCAATGTTGTTTTATTTTTGTTGCTGATTGTTGCTGTTTGTTCTTGATGGTTTTGATTGTTGATGTTTGTTCACTACTGTATTTGTTTTTATTGTTCTTGATTGTTGTTCTATTTTTATAGTGCTGTTTGTTTGCTGTGTTGCTATTTTTTATGTTATTTTTGCATTCTTATGCTGGTGTAGCTTAATTTTTTGCATTCTTTGTGTTGTGCTTTGATTATTTAATTGAAAAATTTCTCCTAACAAAGTTAAAAGAGATGTTTAAGAGTAATGAAAGAATTACCATTTGGGATTGTGAGATTCAACGAAGTAGTTGAAGGTTCTTGACTATGGCTCTTCTCTTTTGATTTCGATGATTAATAACAAATTTTAATATTTGTCTTTGATATTTGGATATTTAATATTTGGATATTATCTACTAGTTTGTTCTTAGATGTCATTATAACACTTTGGGTGATATAATATTTTTAATTTGGATAACATTTTAAGATTTATGTTAGAATATAATTACGTTTTAGTATATTTATTTATATTTTATTTATTATTTTATTATAAAATAGTATTTCGGTTAAATCACAATTGCACCGATTAAATCTATAAACTAGTAAACCAATAATTAAAACGGTTTGATAACTAGTTCGATTTTTAGAACCTTAATCATTTGCATTGTTTTATGGAATTATTAGGATAGATTCATTTTAGTTAAAGATAAATGCGATTTAACAAATGAATCTTTAATTTGGTCATTGTTTTTATTATCTAAAAATCAATTATATTAATTTTTTAACTAACTAACTTTTAAATAATAATCAATTTGGATTAGTTGAATGATCAACTGATTCATTCATTTAAGTAAGTATAAAAATTTGAATTTTGTCATATATATAGTAATTTATTAATCTACTATAGACTTTTAAAAAGAACTCAAATACATAAAAAACTCAAAAAACAAAAAAAAAATCTAAATAAGATTTAATTTGATTTTCATTCATAAATTTTCTCTCATAAAATCTCATACGTTCCCTGTGGATTCTATCGTTATTTCATTCTTCCATATTTTTTCTGGACACCATTTCTTAGTATCTTATTTATTTATTTTTTGCAAGTATTATTTAATCTATTTTTTCTAGTTCATTATATTAATCAAATTTATTTTTATTTTCATTCTTTTTATTTCTCACGAGTACAAATCATCTAATTTTCTTTAAGCCTCAATCACTATTTCTTTCGCTTAATCTTTGTTAGCTTTAATTGTTCTGTTTATTTTTCTATCAGCAACATTTTATTTAAAATAATAAGCTCTTTTATGTTGAGTGAATTTTCACTTTAATTTAATAAAAAATGTGATATATGATGATTTTCTCAATTATTTCTTTTAACTCGTCACCAATTCATCAGTAGTCATTTTAAAATGTTTATTTCACTCATTCTTTTCATTTTCTCCGAATTATTAAAATAAAAAACTTGTGTATAACGTTATTAGACCATACAAGTATTAAAGATTCCTAAAAAGTAATTAATTTTCTAAGGCCACATCCAAAATAATTCATAACAAACTAAATACTTTTTAAACACATTTAAATTCATCTCACATACAAAAATATCTAAACACCAAAATCACTTGATAAGTACATCCAAAATTCAATTGATAAAAGAAGAATAATAAAGTATTTAGGAGTTTGAAGCAAATTTGTTTCGTCTTGCTTTTTTACACTCGTTAAAAATATTATCGAATGTTTCTTCTGATAAACAGTGATTGTTTTCGCTAAATCTATTGATAATAAATAATAATGAGGAAGAAGAGGACTCTGCTCAGTACTCAAGCTTAATATTGAATCCTTAATGGTATATTTGGTCATCCTTGCAATAGACTCAGTACTCAAAGTTCGTACTCAATCCTTAATCGTAATATTTATTCATACTTAGTAATGGAAATTCACAGTGGTAGGTTCCAAAAGGTGACTTGCCTCAAAATTAGAGAAAAGAAAAGAAAAAATAAATAATAAATACATTTTTTTGTGATTTTATGTTAGTCAAATTATATATATCTCGTAAGCTTCAGTTTTGTTTTAGGGTAGAAAGACAGATAAGAGTAAAGATATGTTTATTTCGTCTGTTTTTAATTAGAAACATGGTTGGTGATTAAAATTTGGTGTTGAGATTGATTTTGTGTCCTAAAATTGTTCTCAAGAGATTTTAATTGTATTAAACATGTTTTTGAAATTGACTAGTGTGACCTAAATTATTTTTGTTGATGATTTACTGATGTGAGTTTATAATATAGACAGTTAGTAATAAACACATTATATATATGATGATAGGTTGATGGGTGTCAAATGGCATATGGGTGTAGACCATGTGGTACTACGTCCAACAATATTATTTGTCGTACTTGTTAGTTTGGTTTCATGTATTGTAACATTAGAATAAATTGTTTGCTGTTTTAAACGATGAAGCCTGCGACATATCTACTAAGGAGCAAATGTTATCCAATATATGTAAACAGTTTGATTTTGAAAGAAAATTCTTACTATTTTTATGTTTATTGCTTTGTCCATTAACTCGAGTTAGTTATGGTGTCTATTACAAAAGAAGCAAGTTAAAATTATTTTGATTTTTAATTTGTTAATTATTTTTTGCAATTTTATTGGAGTTCTGTGCAAATATAAAGACATACTTCATAAAAAGATGTCTAAGATAATTGAAGCATTAAAAGATGAAGAATATTTTTAGTAGAGGTGGTTTAAATCAATAAATATTATTAAAAAGAGTTATAGACACTATATGTGATTCATAAGATGAAACTATACTTAATTAACTTTTATATTCTTTTGTGGTCAATATTCTTGAATATGTTGAGAAATATAGAAATAATTCAAAACAACGTGTAGAAAGATGTCATTTATTAAATATTAAATGTCATTTAATCCTTTAAATATATTTTCAACTTGCAAATAATTGAAAAATAGATTGAGTTACTGAAGAATTATCTCAAGCATTACAAAAGAATAATCAAGATATTATAAATGCTATAGCATTAGTTGAAGTGTCTAAGCAACGGTTGCAAGATATAAGATATGATGAGTACTCAATGAAGTCTCATTGTTTTGTGGCAAACACAATATTAGTATTCAAAAAATGAATTATATGTTTTGTCACACAAGAAAGATGAAGCCACAAAGTTTAAAAGATTTCAAATTTGCATAATTTTTAAGTTGAAATATTTTATCAAGTAGTTATTGATAGACAATTTCAAGAGCTCAATAATCATTTTACAGAGATGAACAATGAGTTGCTTCATTGTATAGTTTGGTTAAATCTAATAGACTTATTTTTGACATTTAATAAGGAAGAGCTGATCTAATTAGCTTAATTTCATTCACGGGAGTTTTTTCTACTCAATTTTTGACAATTGATAATAAACTTGAGAATTTTATATTAAATATGGGTTTTGATTATCGATTCGCAAGTATATATGATATTGGTGTTCTTTATCAAAAATTGGTTAAAATTCAAAAAGAATATTATTTATCTATTGGTATTTAATTTTATCTTTTGAAGTTAGTTTTAGTTTTTTTTTTTGTAACAATATCAATGGTAAAAAAGAATTGGCTTCGTAATTGTATGAGAGATAGATTTTTAATTAAATAATTCTTTAGTGACATATATAGATTTGATTGTATTGATAATGAAAAGATTATATAATCTTTGTAAGACATAAAATCCAAAAGAATGAAATTTAAAATTATATAATTTTAGTGTTTTACTTTGCTAATTAAATCATTTGAAGACTAATTATATTTACAATAACAAAATATAATCGTAAGAATTATTATCATATTATATATACTTTATTCTTTACTATCAAATTTTTTTCAAATCCATCAGTAGTTTCATCGATGATAAGAAGCATGGTATGTATCATACTATTATTACTTATTATTACCATTGACTATAAGTTTTCAGTAAAATTGGTTAAAATTATCAACAAAAATATATATGATAGATATTTACTACTCTGATCATTGATAAAATAAGTTACTGTAAGTACAGTTAAAGAAGCATGAAAAGATTGTATAAGATGCTGATTCAGCAAAGCATCTAAAAGCTAAAAGGACGTTAGAGATTAGAAGAGTGTAGAAACTTATTGTTAAAGACTTGCTGCACTTGTTGCAATTAACTTTTCAGCTCATCAAGTCTAGAAGTTGTGCATAGATACCCTGTACGTAAAGATCTCTAAGTTGTTATTGAATGTAAAACTATAATCACTCACAAAGTTCTTCGTTCTCTCTCATCTTCTACCTCCCTTTCTCTATTCTGCATCAACAGTTTCTAGTACCTTATATGGTATCAGAGCTGCTTGATCTATCGAACTTAAATCCAATCCCATCAGAAGCCATGAAAGTGCCACTTCAAGAACTCCAACGAGTTTCTTCAGCCAAAACACTTTCGCTGCGTTCTCTTCGATCAAGCTCAATGAACACAACTTCAAAGCATAGAGGAAGCAAGCCCTAGTATGCATCAAAATGAACAAGCTGCAAAATTTTTTATATCCACGAAAAATTTCTTTAAAATTCAGCTCAAAAACTGAATTTAACATAACAGAAACTCAAGCACACATTGACTGGGAAGCGCGGGATTAATGCGTGGTGGCGTGGCTCATGTCGTCCATGGAAGCAACATTTGTAAATCGTGTGGTTGAATATGAATTTGCTTACCAGATCTGGAACGCTCTTGAAGAATATTTTGCTGTACACGTGAAATAAAAAATCAAGCAAATGAAGGCACAACTGAAGACGTTCAAGAAGTTAGGCTCCTCAATGTCAGAATACATGGCAAAAATCAATCAAGTTGATGACTCTCTAAACGCGCTTGGAGCACCACTGTCAACTGAGGACTACATTGAGACAGCACTTGGAGGACTAGGTGAAGAGTATAGTACCTTCATTACAGTGACTAATGCAAGAATAGATCAATTGTCCGAGAGCGAGTTCGAATCTCAGTTACAACACACAAGAAGAATTAATTGAAAGGTTCAGGAAAGTAGAGCTTGGATCTGTTCAAGCGAATCTGACACAAAAGAATGATGCACCTAACAACAACAGTTCCTACAACTTCAGAGGAGGCTTTAGAGGTGGACATACCAGAGGATTCAGAGGTGGAGGCGGCAGATCCTTGTGGTGGCAAGGAAACTGGCCCCAATGCCAAGTGTGTGGAAAGATACGACACATTGCTCTACAATGCTACCACCGCTTGACAAGAGCTTTACTAATCCACAACTTCAACCTCTAAATGCGGCACCTCCTCCCTCCATGGCATTCCACAACGGCAGCTAGGTGCAATACCAATCACCACAATCTGGTCCTCACCAGCCTATTGCTCAAAGTTCTCAAGCCTACCTTGCCTCGCCTTCTGCAACACCTGATGCCGGCTGGTACCTGGACTTTGGCGCATCACATCACATTACCTTCGATCAGAGTAACCTCAACACAAGATCAGATTATGATGGATCGCAATAGGCTTATGGAGGTAATGGTCAAGGTTTGAAAATTACACATATTAAAAATTCTATAATGCATGCATCTCTATCAAATAGATCTTTTAAACTACAGAACCTGTTTCATGTTCCCAACATTTCAAAAAATTTAATAAGCATAGCTAAGATTGTTCTAGACAACTGTGTTTTCTTTGAGTTTTGGCCTTATCTATGAAATGTGAAATGTGAAATGTCAGATAACCAGATAGATTCTACTACAAGTACTTCTTAAGGATGGCCTCTATGGATTTAAAGGAATTTCAATAAATACAAGTTCCAACAAAATATACAATATCCCACAGTCTCTTTATACACCAGTCAGTGTTAACACCACAACTCAAGCATCTATAAAAACCAGAAAAATAAACATACACACCTCTTCAACCTCAGAAAAACCAAAACCCTTTCTCCATGCCACTACAATTCATGTATCTAATGCTGACCGCATGGCTCCTGATTTTACAGCAATCACAAATGTGAACAAAAGTGAAAATCATAACTCTATAGGAAATGTATATGCAAACCTTACTTGTAGGAATAGCAACCAAGCTATACAGTTATAGCATTGAAAGCTTGGTCACCTGAGTGATAAAATAGTAAGCCTTGTTATAAAAGAATGTAACATCTCTCATGAATCAATAAATAAAGAGAATTCTATTCCTACTTTGTGTCATGCATGCTGCATTAGTAAATTAAATCAGTTACCCCACCCTGAGTCCCACACAACCTACGAACCTCTGGAACTTGTATTCTCAGACATCTGGAGACCAGCCTTTGTTTATAGTAGACTAGGCCATTGATATTACATCTGTTTCATTGATGCAAGCACTAGGTATACCTGCACCTATCTGTTAGAAACAAAGGGCCAAGCCTTTGACATGTTTGTGAAATTTAAAGCACTTATTGAAAATAGAACAGATTTGAAGATTAAATCCTTCCAAACGAAAAATGTAAAGGAATATCTCTCAAATGCGTTCAAAGCTTATCTTACCTCTAATGGAATCCACCACAGGTTAACCTGCCCCTACTCCCATCAACAAAACATGACTGTTAAAAGAAAATATTGCCACATCACTGAAACTACTTTCACTCTACTTGCCCAAGCATCTCTACCCTTATCTTTCTAGGAGACACTACCCTCTATGCTACTTACCTCATTAACAGATTACTCAGCCCTATACTCTCCTACAAGTCCCCATTAGAACTCCTCACTGAGCGAAAACCTGACTACTCATTTCTCAAACCATTTGGCTGTACATGTTACCCTCTACTCAAGCACCATAAGCCTCATAAATTTGATCACAAGTCTCACCAATGTATCTTTATTGGGTACACAGACAACCAGAAAGGGTATTGATGTCTATCCCCGTTAGGAAAGGAGTTCATCCCCAGAGATGTAATCTTTAATGAATTTGAATTTCCATTCCCCCATTTCTTCCCGACCTTAACTGAATCTCCTCTGGCACCACCGGTTGCCACCCACTCGTGTCCCCTCCTACTCTCACTTCCTGTTCTGCCTACCTAACATCTCCCTCAACCCTCTAGCTCCTCCCCAGACCGTTCCTGCCATGTTCATATACCTATTGTTTCTGCACCTTCCCTCCCTCAGCCTCTAGCACCCTCCCATCAACCACAGCAGCCCATCCCTCATCAGTTTAGCCCCTCCCTCATCCTTCTAACCCTCCCCTGACCATCCTTACCCAGTCTGCACTCATCATACTAGCTCCCAATCCTATGCATTCATCATATAGATTTTCCAATACTAATAATAATTGTATCTCTATGTCTCAACTTTCTGCATCTGTTTGTTATCTTGATTCTTCTAATGTTGTGGTTGGAGGTTCTCCAAGTTCTAACTTTCCTGCAAGTGTTGCTTTGAGAGATTTGCAAGTATCACACCCGCTACCTGTAGGAGTCCCCCTAGCGAACAGCCACCAGATGCAGACTTGGAGCAAATCAGGAATTTTCAAGCCACGCACGTAGACAGGGGTGGTCCGTAAGGGTACCCAGGTTCTGTGCAACTGTGCTCCTGGGATGCTGGGTGATGTTAATTTGGCCCTCTTGCTCCTGTGGCAGTGGTGGCTGTTAGTTCTGTGTGGCACGGTTTTACTTCTGCGGTGACAGTGTTGGTTGCAGCTGCTGACCTAGTCAGTGGCAGAGGCTGTTCTGGTCGTCGAGCCCCTGTGGCAGTGGCGGCTGGTGCTTTTGGCAACCCCACACGAGCCCTAGCCCCTATAGTAGTGATGGTTGATGCCTCTCACCCTATGCTTCAAATCCCTAGCTCGGTTGATGAGGCGCTACGCAGCTCCATTCGTGCGAGGCAATAGAGGAAGAATTTGATGCCCTAATGCGTAAAAACACATGGCGTCTCACCGACAGGCCCACATACAGAGCCCCTATCATCGGCTGCAAGTGTGTGTTTCGTATTAAAAAGCATCCTGACGGCACTGTACAGAAGTACAAGGTGAGGCTTGTCGCGAAGGGGTTTCATCAAAAGGAGGGCATCAATTTTGACCAAGTCTTTAGTCCCGTGGCTAAACCGCCACTGTTTGGATAGTATTGAGCATTGCACTTGCCAAATGCTGGCGGGTTTTCTAGTATGACTTCAATAATGCTTTTCTAATGGTAACCTAGAGAAAGAGGCCTTTATGACTCAAGCTGAAGAATCCATCTCATCTGCTTACCCTCAACATGTCTGTCAACTCTAGCGATCCCTCTATGGCCTAAAGCAAGCTCTAAGAGCCTGGTTCACAAAAATAAAGCACACCCTTCACCTATTTGGCTTTTAGAACATCAAATCAGACACTACGCTCTTCTCTAAGTTCACCGCCATCTCAACTACATTCATTTTTGTTTATGTTGACGATATCTTAGTCACTAGCTCCTCTGACTCTGAAATTCAGGACCTGGTCAGGCAGTTACACTCTACTTTCTCTCTCAAAGACCTTGGTGAGATGAGCTATGATGATTGAATTTTCTATCGGTAAAGAAATTCACAAATATAACCGCGTTGTAAGTATAGCTTCTAAACCAACAGAAAATCCTTTCGTACAAACGTTTGGTTGTCACAAGTAACAAACCCAATAAAATTTATAAATCGAAGTATTCAAACCTCGGGTCGTCTTCTCAAGGAATTGCAGGGAAGTATGATTTATTATTGGTTATGGAAAACAATATTTTTGGGTTTTGAAAAGGTTTGAACAAGAGAAATAAATTACAGGAATTAATAAATCAATAGCTAATAAAACTCTTGGCAAGGTTTGAAAATTAGAAGTCCTATCCTAGTTATTCTTATCAGGTGTGATGAGTATTGTCCGTTGCTCCCACTTAGTTAACCCTTACTAAATAAAGGAAAGTCAAGTGGACCAATTAATTTGATTCGTCAAGTCCTAGTCAACTCCTAAGGAAAGACTAGCTTTAGAGGGATACAAATCAACTAGCAAACTTTAAATATTAATCAACTGCTGAGTTTGATAACTCAAGAGTTACCAATCAATCAACCAAAGCCAAGAATGTAGAAAACTAAATCAAAATCTTATGTCTGAAATACCTCAATTTATATTAGATAAAGATATCAAATCCAACATGAAAAAATTCATAAACAAATAAAAGAGAAAATAAATAAAAAGAACATTTGAACCTGTGATAAAGAAATAATCCCAATAAGATAAATCCTAATCCTAATCCTAAGAGAGAGGGGAGAACCTCTCTCTCTAAAAACTACATCTAGATCCTAAAAATATGTACGAATGTATGTTGTATCATCGTATGTTGAGTCTCTGCATGTTCCCTGACTTTAATCTGTGTTTCTGGGCCGAACTTTGGGTCAAAATGCGGCCCAAAACTGTCTCCAGCGTATTCTGTAATTTCTGCAGATCGCGCATGTCACGCGTACGCGTCGGTCACGCGTACGCATCATTCAACGATTTTCCTCTCCACGCGTGCGCGTCAGACACGCGCTCGCGTCGTTTGCGCGAACTCCAATCCACGCGTACGTGTCAAGCACGCGTACGCGTCGCTGTGATTTTGTCCAAATCGCGCGCACGCATCAGACATGCGTGCGCGTCATTGTCCGCTAGTTGTCTCCTTTATTTTTTGTGCTCCTTCCCTTTTTGCAAGCTTCATCTCCATTCTCTAAGCCATTCCTGCCCTATGAAGCCTGAAACACTTAACACACAGATCACGGCATCGAATGGTATAAAGGAGAATAAAAATATACAATTAAAAGATCTTTAGGAAGCAAGTTTTCAATCATAGAATAATTTTGGGAAGGAATTGTAAATTTATACAAATCATATGAATAAGTGGGTAGAAATTTGATAAAAACCACTTAATTAAACACAATATAAACCATAAAATAGTGGTTTATCAACCTCCCCACACTTAAACATTAGCATGTCCTCATGCTTAGCTTAAGGAGATAAAACAAATGAGTAGGGAAAAGCAAGACTCATGCAATGCAACCTATGAATGTGAATGCAACTTACATGCTAAAATGATTCTACGTACTTGGTAAAAAAGTAAATAAATCTTTCAAGAATAAATATGAACTGGATTTCACTAATTCAAATCCCAAAATAAAGTACAAATAACTTGCAAGAAGAAAATAGCTCATGAAAATAGGGAACAAGGAATCGAGCATCGAACACTCACTAGAAGTGTATGCACTCTAATCGCTCAGGTGTTTAAGGTTTGATCTCTCAATTCTCTACTAACCTTACTTTCTAAGGCTTGCTTTTCTTCTACCAATCAACAAAGAATTAATGTACAAATACACATATCAAGAGGTCTTTTAAGGGTTGTAATGGGGTTAGGGTCAAGGTAGGATTGTATTTAGCCAAGTGGACTAAAATCTGAATCCTTAATTAACTTAATTTCCCACCTAACTTAGGACAATCCATGTAATTACAACGCAGAATTTAACTGCCCATTAATGATGTTTACCACATATTCATGCATCTCAAATTTAGGTACAACTCATATGCATTGATTTCACCATTTACCTTGGGGTATTTTGTCCCCTTTTTATTTTTTTGCTCTTTTTCTTTTCTTTTTCTCTCCTTTTTTTTATTTTTCTTTTTATTTTTCTTTTCTTTCATTTTTCTCAATGCATACGATTAAGGTATTGAATGCATAAACATGTTCTCGACATTTTTCACATTTTCACAGAAAGTCTAACATACTCAATTCTCAAACCAAATGTTTCCAAACCCACTTTCCCCATACTTAATTCATGAGCACTTTCACTAGTCTAAGCTAATCAAGGATTCAAATTAAGGGCATTATTATTTTCTGCTTAGAGTTGATGATGTGCTAAAATAAAGAACAAAGGGATAAAATAGGCTCAACATTGGTTTGCAAAGGATAATGAAAGGGTAAGGCCATATGGGTATGTAAGCTAAGTGAAACAAGGCTTCAATCACGTAAGTATATGCATATATTAAACACTGAAAATATAGAATCAAGCAAGACAAATATCACAATTTTAGAGAGAAAAACACACGCAAAAATAAAATATATTGGTTGATAAAATGTAACCAATCAAATAGGCTCAAAATCTCACTGGTTTTGTGTGTTCGAGCTCTAAACCATGTTCCAATATAATATTTCTTCAGACAAGTTTAACAAAAATTTTAATTCAAATTAGTGAAATACTATAAAAGGTTTCTTGAAAAAGAAAATGTTACTTCAACCAAGTGGTGGTAAAGTATGCAATCAAACATGCAAATACACATGCAAATGCAACAATGAACTAACATAGAAAATTAAAAATTGGTGTTGAGAAGGGACTAACTAACCCGTGGAGATCGGTATCGACCTTCCCACACTTAAAGATTGCACCGTCCTTGGTGCATGAAAAGATGTGCAGGTGGGCGGGGGTTGTGGTTCCTCAGCTGGTGCTCGTTGTAGAGGCTTTCTCTTTACCCTTCCTGGTGGCCATCCTGAAAAGGGAGAAGAGAAAGGGACATGAAGTCAAAGGGATAGAGCAAAGAAGAGGGCAGTACGAGTGATAATCATGCCAAAGTAAAGAAGAATGTCGTTGACACATGGTCGCGACTCCATGAAATTAGGACATAAATGGAAATATAGTATGATAAATTGAGGCAATTAAATACAAGATGTTTATTGGCATGCTGGCAAAGGCATGCGTAGCATAGATCAAGAATTAAAAGCCAAAATGTATTATCAGTTGTAAGAAACTAACAATAATGTTTGTATTGACAATTATATTTAATTAATAAAATATTAGAAGGATTTGGTGAAAAACAGGCATTAGAGTAGAAGGATAGAATAATGAAGAAGTCACAATGCCATATGGGCATTTTCACAAACACATAGCATGCATGGGAAATAAGTTGTGAAAAGTATTAAATTGAACATGGAAGCAATCCTATAAAAATAATATATAATTGTCAAATAATTCCTTAATAACCCACAAGCAAAATAAAGGAAATAATGACCCAAATAGATTTCTAACACCAATGAAAATAATGCAATGAATGAAAGTATGCAAATAAATTAAATGAAATAGGATGGAAGTGAAAAGAGGTAAGAGGTTAAAGGAATGAAGCAGAAGAAAGTAAGAAAGAAGGAAGAAAGAAGTAGAAAGGAGAGAAGAAAGATGCGAACGCGTAAAAACTGAACTAGCCATGCGACGCGTAAGCGTCGCCTATGCGTACGCGTGGAGGCCATAAAGGGAACATGACGCGCACGCGTCAGGGACGCGTCCGCGTGAATGAATTTGTGCCTTTTGCACAAGTCCCTCGCAAGGTCAGCACAACCCTCTGTCCAGGTGCTCTTTACGCCGATTTAGGTATCCATGCGTATGCGTTGTTGACGCTTACGCATGGGTGGTAAATATTGTAGGGGATGCGCACGTGTGAGGCATGCGTACGCGTGGGGTGGCTTGTGTGCCACACACCCCTCCCGCGCGTCTCTCGCGTAACTCACTGTTTAGTTGCGTAGTCACATACGACGCGTGCGCGTTGTAGATGCTTGCGCGTCGTAGACCCTTGCGCGTCGATCCCCCCTCTTTTTTTAATGCAGTATGCAAAATGCAATGCAATGAATGTTATGCAAAATTCCAGGTTCAATTAAAATTCAAAAACAAACTAAACTGAAAAATGAACGATCATACCATGGTGGATTGTCTCCCACCTTGCACTTTTAGTTAAAGTCCTTAAGTTGGACATTTGGCGAGCTCCTTGTTATGGTGGCTTGTGCTTGAATTCATCCAAAAATCTCCACCAATGTTTGGAATTCCAGTAGCCTCCGAGATCCCAAACTAGGCTCAGAATGCCTTCAAGTAAGTTAAAGCAAGTGACAAGGCCCCAAGAGTGTTGATTGCCAGAATGAGTTCCGGGGTCCCAAACCTTGCTTTTGTACCCGTCTTCTTGTTGATCATTATGATTCTCTCTGGGTAGCAAGCAATCTGAATTCTCACTAAAGCGGACAAACAACTTCCTAGACCCATTCATTTGAGCTTTACACCAACCCTTGCATTTAAACTTTGAGCACACAACTATGTTGAACCTTGCCAGACAACTCCAACCACTAACCATCTTCTTCTTGCTCTTAATGCCACAAAGAGCTCTAAGTTGACCATCCGTCTCTAGAAACCCATATTCAAGTGGGAAATTAAAGGTTAAGGAAGAGAATTTTACCCACTTGAATGTTATATTGGACGGTAATGGCTTTGGAAGAGGTGTTTCTAAGGATCTTGCAAGCTCCACTCCCGTGTGCTCTTCTTTGACAACTTCCACCTCTTTGCAATCTTTGTCAATATCAACCTCTTTCTCTTGTTAGATTTCTTCCAATTCAATCTCTTCTTCATTGTTCACCAAGGGTATGGGAGGTTGTGCTTCTTCTTCTTTCATCTCCATGTCAAGTCCAATGGGAGAGGATTCAAATGTAGATAAGAATTCATCAATGATCGATTCCATCTCTTGATCATCCCTTTCAAAGTCTTCAGTCATGAGATGCCTTGCAGGTTGTGCACCCTCCTCAATATCAATTTCAAACGTTTGGGAAGGAGGCTCTATAACTTGACTTTCCCATGGAGGTTCAGCATCTCCTAAGTCTTCAACCACTTCTTCCTCTTCAATGGCAGGCGCAGCTTCTTCTAATTGTTCCAATACAAAATCGTGTTGCTCACTGTCCACCGGAGTGTCTAACTTCTCCATCATGCCACGTTCTTCAGTAGATTCTCCACATGAAGCCATGGGGGTTCCTTGAATGTCCGAATGTCAGGAAGGTAATCGATTTATCGCTTGATCCAGTTGTTTAAGTATAAAATCGTACTCCTTCTTGATGGTTTCGTTTCCATGACAACTCCCTTCAACTACTCCTTCATCTGCAAAGGTCTCTTCTACCTTCACCTTTGGTGCCTCCTCTAGCTCCTTATGAAGTATGAATTCATGAAGATGATCCATTCTCTCTTGTTCCATGTCAATAGCAGCATTGGGATCATGTTGCTCTTGGATTGATGGATGTGGGTGCTCTTCCATGGATGGTGGTGATGGGATAGAGAGATCATTATGTGGTTGAGATGGAAGTGCACTGGAGCTTGAGGGTTGAACATTAGAGGTGGAGGGTTGGTCCATGCGGGATATAAGATTTTGGAGTGTAGAGGTGATACCAATGAGAGAGGTAAGTGTGCTCTCCATGGAGGTTTGGGGTGGATAGGAGGGTTCATTTTTTTGGAAAACAGGTTCATGATACAGAAGTGGTTCTTTTTGATAAGGATATGGAGATGATGAATATTGAGGTGGTGGTTCTGGGTATGGTTCATATGGTGGTTGGTATGGTGGGTAAGGATTAGGGTCATATGGAGGTGAGTGGTGGTAAGGGGCTTGTGAGTATGGTGGTCCAAGGTTATGTTGAGGAGGGGGTTCATAGGCATATGGTGGTGGTTGTTGATAATCAAAAGAGCGCTCACCATAGCCATCATCTTAGTATGCATCACAGAATGGTTGTTGATAGTCCATTGGAGGTGGTTGTTGCCATGAGAGTTGATCTAGTCCTTGTGGCTCCTCCCATCTTTGATTGTTCCAACCTTGATGCATGTTCTCATTGTAATTTCCTCTTTCTGCAACATAATTGTAACCAGACTCATAGCCAAAGGGGTGAGAGTTCATAGTAGTAGGAAAAAAATAAAAACAAAAACCAACAAAAAGAAAATATTTTGAAAAAGATATGATTTTTGAAAAAAGATAAGATAAGATTTTGAAAAAAAAAGATAAGATAAGATTTTGAAAAAGATATGATATTTTTTTTGAAAAAAAATTGAATTTTGAAAAATAAGATAAGATAAGATAAAAATTTTAAAATAAAAATCTGAAATTTTTTCTTTTTTTTTTTGTAATTTTTTTTGAAAAAAAATCAATTAAAAAGAAAAAATTTACAATAACCAATAATAAGGCACACGTTTGCAATTCCCCGGCAACGGCGCCATTTTGACGATCGGATTTTCTATCGGTAAAGAAATTCACAAATATAACTGCGTTGTAAGTATAGTTTCTAAACCAATAGAAAATCCTTTCATACAAACGTTTGGTTGTCACAAGTAACAAACCTAATAAAATTTATAAACCGAAGTATTCAAACCTTGGGTCGTCTTCTCAAGGAATTGCAGGGAAGTATGATTTATTATTGGTTATGGAAAATAGTATTTTTGGGTTTTGAAAAGGTTTGAACAAGAGAAATAAATTGCAGAAATTAATAAATCAATAGCTAATAAAACTCTTGGCAAGGTTTGAAAATTATAAGTCCTATCCTAGTTATCCTTATCAGGTGTGATGGGTATTGTCCGTTGCTCCCACTTAGTTAACCCTTACTAAATAAAGAAAAGTCAAGTGGACCAATTAATTTGATTCCTCAAGTCCTAGTCAACTCCTAAGGAAAGACTAGCTTTAGAGGGATCCAAATCAACCATCAAACTTCAAATATTAATCAACTGCTGAGTTTGATAACTCAAGAGTTACCAATCAATCAAGAAAAGCCAAGAATGTAGAAAACTAAATCAAAATCATATGTCTGAAATACCTCAATTTATATTAGATAAAGATATCAAATCCAACATGGAAAAATTCATAAACAAATAAAAGAGAAAATAAATAAAAAGAACATTTGAACCTGTGATAAAGAAATAATCCCAATAAGATAAATCCTAATCGTAATCCTAAGAGAGAGGGGAGAACCTCTCTCTCTCTAAAAACTACATCTAGATCCTAAAACTATGTACGAATGTATGTTGTATCATCGTATGTTGAGTCTCTGCATGTTCCCTGACTTTAATTTGTGTTTTTGGGCCAAACTTTGGGTCAAAATGCAGCCCGAAACTGTCTCCAGCGTATTCTGTAATTTCTGCAGCTCGCACATGTCACGCGTACGCGTCGGTCATGCGTACGCGTCATTCAACGATTTTCCTCTCCACGCGTGCGCGTCAGGCACGCGCTCGCGTCGTTTGCGCAAACTCCAATCCACGCGTATGCGTCAAGCAGTGCGTACGCGTCGCTGTGATTTTGTCCAAATCACGCGCACGCGTTAGCCATGCGTGCGCGTCGCTGTCCGCTGGTTGTCTCCTTTATTTCTTGTGCTCCTTCCCTTTTTGCAAGCTTCCTCTCCATTCTCTAAGCCATTCCTGCCTTATGAAGCCTAAAACACTTAACACACAGATCACGACATCGAATGGTATAAAGGAGAATAAAAATATATAATTAAAAGATCTTTAGAAAGCAAGTTTTCAATCATAGAAAAATTTTGGGAAGGAATTGTAAATTCATGCAAATCATATGAATAAGTGGGCAGGAATTTGATAAAAACCACTTAATTAAACACAATATAAACCATAAAATAGTGGTTTATCAAGCTACTTTCTGGGCATTGAAGTGGTGAGACACGATGATGCAAAAATTCACCTCTCACAAACCAAATATGTCACAGACCTTCTCCACAAATCTGAAATGTCCAATGCAAAACCTATGCCTACTCCCATGACCTCTGGTCTGAAGCTGTCAGCCGATGGAGGAGAACCCTTCTCCAAGCCAGCCTTATATTGATCCCTTGTTGGTGGGCTCCAGTATGCTACAATCACACGCCCTGATATCTCTTATGTCATCAATAAGGTCTATTAGTTCATGCATTGTCCTCTTGAAAGTCATTGGAAGGCAGTGAAGCAAATTTTATGCTATCTTGCTGGAACAATTCACCATGGTCTTCGCTTCCAAAAGTCAAAAGATTGCAGACTTTACGGGTTTTGTGACTCGAACTGGGGAAGTGACGTGGATGATAGGAAATCAACAAGTGAATTTTGTGTGTACCTAGGACCAAATCTTGTCTCTTGGTCCAGCCGAAAACAAATAACAGTCTCTAGGAATTCTATAGAGGTAGAATATAGAGGCCTTGCTGCGGGACTCACATAAATTTTATGGATTTTCTTACTAAAATGCATGTTGTATGTACAGTCATACCAAGTCTTTATTGTGATAGCCAGAATGCAGTACTACTAGCTGCTAATCCCGTGTTACACAACAAAACCAAGCACTTTGAGTTGAATCTCCATTTTGTCAGAGATTATATCACCCAAAAGAAGATCATCATCCAACATATCCCAGCTCAAGATCAAATTGCTGACACACTGACTAAGCCATTCTCAACACCACATTTTTTGCAGCTCATAGCCAAACTTAGGGTAGCTGAAAGAAACCAAAGTAGCAAACCCATGAAACAGCAAGGTTGATATAAGTACAGTTAGAAAAGCATGAAAGAATTGTATAAGATGTTGACTTAGTAAAGTATTTAAAAGCTAAAAAGCAGTTAGAGATTAGAAGAGTGTAAAAATTTATTGTTAGAGACTTATTGTACTTGTTGCAACTAACTTTCTAACTCATCATGTCTAAAAACTGTGCATAAATACCATGTACGTAAAAATCTCTAAGTTGTTGTTGAATATAAATCTATAATCACTCACTAAGTCCTTCATTCTCTTTCGTTTTCTATCTTCCTTTCTTTATTCTTTATCAACAGTTTCTCGTACTTTATAGTTACTAACGCATTGGCTATTAGTAAGACTATTAGTAACAATAATATTTTCGATAATAACTTGTACTAAATTATATTAGAAAAAATGTTTTTCATTTTACTCACAAGTCACAAATCATAATTTAGAGCCAAATTTATAAGAATATTCTATTTTGTTGTATTTGTGAACTACATTTTTATGTATTTGTTTCGCTTATTCATAAATCACAGTTTAAAACTAATATATAAGATTTATAATATATTTTTTGTTTAGACAATAAATCGTAGTTATAAACCATAATTTATATATTTTTTAATTTGTGGTTTTAAATCACGATTTATATAAAGTTAAAATATGATACAAATGCATTCAATTTTGTTGTAAGAGAATCTTATAATATTATATTTATTTTATTTTATTCTAATAAATAATCCAAGATTTCTAGGTTTTTTTTTCTTTCTAGGAAGAGACAGGATATAATATAATTATCTTTAGATAAGGGGAAATGATAATATTGTCGTGTGTTAGGTTGATGAGAATTGAGAATGACGCAGTTCCAAAGTATGCTCAATGGCCGCCGGCTAATACACCACGGTCATGTTATCTTATACATACGTTTAAAAGACCACCGCCAAGTTGTATATGGTTTATTTTTATATGATTTGTGAGTGTTAATAATACTGTTAAGGGAATTGAGTGCATGATTTACCAAAATATGAGTTTACATTAATTATAAGATGAGATTATTTGGTGGAATTTTTTAACGTGGGTTAATTTTAGTACCACATTTTATGTGCACTTTCTTTTAATAGTATAAAAACAATTATTTTATTTTCTCGAATTCTTTATTAGTTATTTTTAGTATAAAAAATGAAAAAGTCCAAATGGACATGTCAAAATCATTGTACGTATTTTATTTTTTTATTTTAATTGATTTGCAATGATATTTTTCTTCAAATTTTTTAAAATAAAAAATTTTTTATGACCAATTAACCCACTAAATAATCTACCAAAAAGTGAATCGAAATAAAATTTTGGTCTGACCACCTTTTACGCAAATTAGATCGCGAAGTGGGACAATCATGCCCATTTGCAATCTTTAATATCACACATAAAATTGTTTTTCTTAAAAAATATAAAATTTAGAGATTTTTTATAATAAAAATTTATATGTAATTATTTTTATGTAAAATTAATAATTAAAAATTATTAAATAATAATTTGATTAATAATTATAATATTATATATATACTAAAATTAGTCTTTAAAATTAATTATTAATACATAAAATATATATTAAAATATAAAATATATATTAAAAATAAATTAAATAATATATTTATAAATATATAATGATTGATTTTAATAATTAATTTTAATATGTAAATAATATTTTTATTTAATTAAAAATATTAAATTATTTAATTTTTTCGAATTATTAATATTTAAAGACAAATTTCACCACCTCTTATATAATGCATGTCAATTGTTATGGTTCCCCAATATAAGTAATTACGTAGGATCGAGATCACAAAATGTTGAAGACATGTATCATGGACAAAGAGATGATGATGATGATAATGATAATGATGATGATGATGATGATTTAAATATTAAATTATTATTATTATTATTATTATTATTATTATTATTATTATTATTTACTCATCAACTTACAAATAGATGTATAGGATGGTTTGTAATTAAAGACACTCCTAACTAAATACAATTCTTTTCTTAACAGGAAAAATATTATCTTATTCTACTCTCTCATTCTTTTTTATTACAAAAATATAAAATATATCAATATAAAAAATACACATATATTTAATTATGTGTTAATATATCAACAAAAAAAATATTTTTATATCTATTATATGAATGCTAATAAAAAAAGGATATGTTTACCAATTTTATAAAATATTTTATGTTATTAATTCATAAAAAGTAAACTTTTAAATATTTTTCGCATTCTCTATAATTAAGACAATAATTTCATACCTGAAATTAGGTAGAAGTTCGCCAGCGTACTAGGTGCATGACATTGTTTTGTTTTATATAGCTAACATGCATTTTAAAAATATATATTTAGATTATTATCAGTAAAACTTTTTAAAATTTTTTAATAAATATATTAAAAACTTTTTTATTTTTTTAAAAATAATTTCTCAATTAATTACTATTAGCTAATTAAACCTTATTTTATTTAAATTAAAAAATTATTGTTTATAATAAGTTGGATAAATGTTCAATAAATTAATT
Organism: Arachis hypogaea; assembly: GCF_003086295.3. NCBI lineage: Eukaryota > Viridiplantae > Streptophyta > Magnoliopsida > Fabales > Fabaceae > Arachis > Arachis hypogaea. The sequence continues at coordinate 63,794,410 of NC_092042.1, read as the reverse complement.
TTAATATATCTAAAAATAGTATTAGTGGCTAAAAGGGATATCAGGATATGTGTTTGAGGGAAGATAAGAGATGAGAGTAGGTGCTGCTTTGGAGTCCACCATCGTATAGTTTTTATCACATAACTAATTCTGCTATTAATTACTATTAGTTATTAAGTGTACATTTATAGTTAATTTATTTGTAACAAATTTGATATTGTTAGAGAATAGATTTGTAATTATAGGATTATAGCTGTAATTGATTATTTTTGAATGAATTTGTTAAAAGTGAAAACAAAAATAATTATACATTGTAATAGGACATTCTAGCTTGTATATTCTTTGAGGTTTATTTATTCAATTGTTACCTTTTATCAAATTCTTTCTTCTTCTCTCGTTCATCTCTTTCTCAGCTCTATGAGGACACATAAAGAAACACTCTCAAAGCTCACTTTTTTCATAGTGCGGTAAGCATGGATCAAGGTGGTACGTGATGAGAGTGCTCGAAGATCGAAGATCGGAGACGTGATTTTCAATTTTTTTTGGGTCGCTCGTAGATTGGCTCTCAAATCTGTAAATCCTGAAACATGGATGCTAACAACCCAGAATTGAGAATAAGTCCAGGCACTTTTAGTACCAAATCTGTAGCTGATATTCTCAATCAAATTTGAGCTTAATTTGGACGCACGCAACAATAGAACCTTAAACCCAAGCACTGATCAGACTAGTTCTTACTTCATTCATCAGTCTAAAAATTCTGTTATTCATATAACTCCTATAGTTATTAATGGCTCAAATTATGGTGACTGGAGTAGAGAATTGACTTTAGCTCTACAATTTAAAAACAAATTTGACTTTGTTGATGGAATGATTAAGAAACCACTTGAATCTAATTTTCTGTTTAGGCAATCAAAATGTTGCAACACTTATGCTGTAGGTTGGATTAACTTGTTTCTAAGTCTAGATATTTCACGAAGTATAATGTAGAATAATCTAGCTTATGAAATCTGGAGTGAGTTGCGAAGAAGATACTACCATGGTGACAGGTTCAGAATAGATGAAATGAAGGAAGAATTGTATGCTACCAAGTAGGGAGAACTTTTTGTTACTACTTATTTCACGAAATTCAGATCGTTATGGGAGGAATTAGAGAGTTTGTAGCCAGTACCTATTTGAGAATGCACTCCAAAATGCTCCTGTGGTCTTGGAATTATTCGAGCATATAGATCTGAGAGATATGTGGTGAAATTTCTACGAAGATTTAAATGATCAATTCTCAACTATACGTTCACAGGTTATGATGACAGAACCACTACCCAATCTTGATTCTACTTTTGTCTTACTTACATAGCAAGAAAGGCAACTTGGCTTTCATGGAGAATAATCTCAGATACTTCTCAACATTGCACAACCCAAATCTCAAGAAGAAACAACCTCCAATAAAAAATCAGATTTTACTAAGAGTGATATTGCTACTGTTAATCGACAAGGCAGACGAAAAAGCAGAACATATAGAAGCAAAGGATCAGGTAGAGAAAAAATTGTCTGCACATATTGTGGGAAGCTTGGCCACACAATAGATGTTTGCTATAGAAAACATGGTTTGCCACCACATCTGAAGGAGAGATATAATAGTGGTGGTGTTGTAACATTCAATTATGTAGCCACTGATGATAATGTTGATGAAGACAGTGTATATTAGAAGCAGCAAAGGAGTGACAAGAATGCTTGGAATTCACTCAAAATCAGAAGATTGCTTTACTAGCCCTTCAGCACAAGGAGTTATAGCCCATCCACAGCACCAACCAAATAGTTGGCCAAACTCCAGCAATGAGAGGTAACCGAGTAATTAAGCTATTACATTTTAAGTCACATGTTTTGGCTGAGAGAAGTGGCGATGAAACAGAAAAGTCAAAGTCTTGAATCATTAATACAGGAGCCACTGACCATGTATCATATTATTTTCAAGACTTTGACACTTACTATCATATTACCACAATTATAGTTAAGCTTCCAAATGGCTCCTACACCACAAGCAACATCATAGGAACTGTTAGATTTTCTAATTTACTCTATCTTACCAACACATTATACATACCCAGCTTTAACTATAAACTTATTTCTGTTTCATCACTTACATCAAATTTAAAATACAAATTGGAAATAACTGACACAATGTGTGAGATATAAGATTCATCAAAGACAAGGATTGGAGTAGCTATAGCAGCAGAGGGGATTTATGCATTGGATATCTCAACACAACATGCATTTTTATCTTCATCTTCAATAAATTCTGTTATTAGCTTCAATACCATCAATACCATAGATTTTACACACATTTTACATACTAGATTAGGTCATATACCAGAGGATAGGCTTGCTGTAATGAAACAAAAATTGCATATTAGATTAGGTCATATACTAGAGGATAGGCTTGCTGTAATGAAACAAAAATACAATCTTACAAAATACAAATTGTGATTTGAATTTCAATAAAATCCCTTGTGATGCTTGTCATTTTTGCAAGCAAAAGAAGCTCCAAATTCCTTTAAGTTCTAGTAAGGCGACCAATTGTTTTGATTTGCTTCATATAGATATTTGGGGGACTTTGGAAACTCCATTTACTAATGGTCATAAATATTTTTTAGCGGTTGTTGATGATAAAAGTAGATTCACATGAATTTTTCTAATGAAATATAAGGCTGAAACATCAAACTTGATTAAATCTTTCGTTCAACTGGTTAAAACCCAATTTGAAAAATCTGTTAAGACTATCAGATAAGATAATGAACTAGAATTTAAGATTCTTTCTTTTTACAATTTTAATGAAATTGAACATCAAACTTTTTGTGTTGAGACACCTCAATAAAATAGAATTGTAGAACAAAAACATCAACATATATTACAAATTAGCCACAGCATTATGTTTCATTCAAACATTCTAAAGTATTTTTGGAGCTATGTTGTTAAGCATACAGTACACCTCATCAACCATTTTCTAGTACTATTCTCAAAAATGCTTTTTCATATAAAGTTCTTCATTCAAAATTACCTGATATTTCACGTATGAAAATCTTTGGTTGTCTTGTTATGCAAGTACTCTAACTTCAAGGAGAAGTATGCTATTTGCTAGAGTTTCAAAATGTTGTTTTCTAGGTTATTAAGCAAGAACTAAGGGCTATCTTTTATTAGAATTGCCATCGAGAAAAATATTTCTTTCAAAAAATATTATTTTTTATGAAAATCATTTCCCTTTCATTGACAAGAACTAAAATCACACAAACAATTCTCATAGATCCGGAGATTTATTTAATTACAGCCATCATTCATCACCAAATTATCAACAAATTACTCATATATCTGCACCTCATATTTAGAAACATACATATTTTGGGACTGATAGCATAGATTCACCTGAGAATCCTCAATAATTAGGACTTGAAATAAATGATTCTGACTTTAGCATTTCATATCATTGTATCAATCATGCATCTCCATCTGCATCTTCCTCAAACACTCAAAATAATGATAATTATCATACATCTTCATCTTCATCTGCATCTTCCTCAAACACTCAAGATAATGCTAATGTCACAATAAAAATTTCTAACCCAGTTCTTAGAAGATCCACTCGAACCAGGCATGCTTCTGCATATTTAGCAAATTATCATTGCATAATCAGTTGCTGCTCTAGCTACTCATCCCAGATATCCATTACATGTGCCTCTTTTCAATTTGAGTGACAATTTCAAACACCTCTCTCTAGCCATCACAAATACACCTGAGCCAAAATACTATACGGATATTGTAACTCAAAAGTACTTGAGAAGTGCTATAAAAGATGAGCTAGATGCTCTTGAGCAGAACCAAACTTGGGAACTCACTTATTTGCCAGCAGAAAAATTTCCAACTGATTGGAAGTGGGTGTTCCGAAACAAATTCCATTCTGATGGCACTATTGAAAGGCACAAGGCCAGGCTTGTTGCCAAAGGATTCATGATAAACCCCGATTTTGTGGTTTATCTTGTGCTTATTTTGGGGGTTTTATCAATATTTCTCACACTTATTCACAAGAAATGCATGGTTTTGTGTTCACTTCCCAATATTGCTCCATTGTAGAAAACATGCTTGTTTTTACCTTAGAATTGCTATATTTTGATTCTCTTTATTGTCATTCGATACCGTGACGTATTTGTTTGAGTGATTTCAGAATTAGTATGGTAGGAATGGCCAAGAAGGGAGAAGGAAAGCATGCACTAGAGGAAGGAACATGAAGAATTGGATTTTGGAAATTGCAGCATCGGCGCTCACATGCAAATCACGTGCACGCGTGGATGAGGATAGCTGGAAGCAGCGCGCAAGGATGGACGCATCCGCACAGGCCAAAGAATTTCTACCGACGCGCACGTGCAACTGGCGCGCTAGTGTGGATCTCAGAAGTAATCAGTGCGAGCGCACGCATGGCGCGCATGCGCGGGAAGCTGTACGTGACCTCATTAAAAGAAATCGTGCCTGGCGATTTTTGAGGCTCAATGGGCCAAAATTCAGGCTGCTTCTGCATGGAAAAGACCCAAGGATGCTAAAGAAAAAGGGAGGGATCAATCATTTTGCACTAAGACACAATTTTTCTAGTTTTTCTTAGGTTCTTTGTTCTCTAGAGGAAGAAACCCTTGTTCTTCTCTAGATCTAGCTTTGATTTGATTTCCCTTGTCAATTCTGAATTGGGTTTTGTTAATTGCTACCTTTGGTTGCTTAATTTGAATTTCTTAGTATATTTTCACTCATATCTTGTGTTAGTTTATAAATTTTGTCAATTGTTACTTTATACCCAATTCATGAATGTTGTGAATCTTGACTTGTTGATGTTTGATTGATGATTTTTATGCTACATTGTGTTGCTTGAGCTATTGTAAGTTGATAATTGTTAGTGGGTAATTGTTAATTTCGATTTAATTGCAAGTTGAACATGTCTTTTGTTAATGCTTACCAAGTGTTTGATGAATTGTTTACTTTGATTATGGAGTAGTTCTTTTTACTCTTGGCTTAGGCCAAAGGAATTGGGTAAACTTGAGTCATTGGGTCTAATGGATTTGATGATTTGAGAGTCCTTAGTGGTCAATTTGATACTCATTAACACTATCCTACTACTAGGTTAATTAGTAGTGAGGTGAGGCCTTATGGGTTGATGTTGACCAAACCATTTGACGTATTTCAAGTTTGGAAGTAGACTTAATGAGTTTGGCTCCTCATAATTGTCAAGATATGGTTGTTAGACAAGGATAGTGACCCCAATTCCCATGCCTAACCAAGAGTTGCTTTTATCATTCATATTTGAAAACCAATTTCTCAATTGTCTTGCTTAATTGTAGCTATTGTTTAGTTAAGAGTAGAATTAGATTGAATATTGTTTCCTTAGTTTTAAATCATTCACATCTTGCTCATTGTTTGGATTAGTTCTTTATATTTTCAATTGCTTGTTTGTTAAGATTCTCAATTTATTTTCTTGTCAATGAATCACAACCCCAGATTTCTAACCAATGTTGAAGCACAAGTTTGCCCATTCTTCGTGAGATGACCCGAGGTTTAAATACTTCGGTTATTTTCATTGGGGTTGAGCTTGTGACAACCAATTCCATTCTAAATTTGATCCGTGAGAATTGTTGTTGGTAGAGCTATACTTGCAATGCAACTTTCATTGAGAGAATCTCTTCCAATACGGTTCCCGTGTGCACATCAAATTTTTGGCGCCATTGTCGGGGAATGGTTGCAACATATGCCTTAACATTGGATGTGTGAATATGTGAATAGTGTAGATAGCTTGTTTGTTTTGTTTGTTTTCAATACTTAGTTATAGTTTAGCTTCTTTTATTTTTGTGCTATGACTCTCATGTGTGATGATTTGGTCCCAACCGAATTCTAGCTTAGCCAATTTTGATCCTAAAATTGAAAGGAATTTGTTACACACTTGGCAAGCTTGACGACGGTTGGATTACACGCCTAGTACTTCGGTCCCCCTTGAGGAACATACCGAATCACTAGACGGTACCGAGAGTGACTTGGAGTCCTCTACTTCCTATTCTTCTATTGACATTACTGATACATCTTTGCATTCTACAGGTGAACCACACATGGCGGAGCCACGCCGGATCACTTTACATGAACAAGGAGCTCCGGATATTGTGCTGCAACCATTACAAGCGAGGTTTCCCAACCTTGATCCGAACTTTGAATTAAAGAGTAGCTTGATAAATCTACTACCTAAGTATCATGGGTTACCGGGTCAAGACCCCATCCGACATCTAAAGGATTTTCAAGTTACTTGTTCTACTACTAGAAGGCATGGAGCCGATGAAGTGGCTATCATGGTCTTTGCTTTTCCTTTCTCCCTTGAGGCGCAAGCAAAGACATTGTTCTATTCGCTACCAGATGAGATTGCTACCATTTGGGATTTCTTGATAAGAGAGTTCTTAAACAAGTTCTTTCCACCAGAGAAGACCGACTACATCCAGAAAGAGATTTTGGGCATAATGCAAAGAGATCAAGAGAGTTTGTATGAGTATTGGTCTAGATTCAAGAGGTTACTAGAGTCTTGTCCACACCATGGAATGAACACTCACTTGCTCATTAGCTACTTCACCGGAGGTCTTTGTGTGGAAGATAGAAGGTTTCTCACCGCTTCTAGCGGTGGTTCCCTTTTGAAAAACAAGACGGAGGGAGAAGCTTGGAGTTTGATAGAGGATGTTGCCGAAGGTACGTAACGCACAAGAGTGAGAAGTAACCCTCTCAAGGGTGTGGTAGAACCGTCCCCCTCCAAAGCAAGCCTAACCAAAGCACTTGGGGATATGACCACTATTCTCACCCAAATACAAAAGGATCAAAAGGAGTTCTACTCCATCCAAGCTATCCAAGCCCCACCTCCCATTGCCCAACTTGAAGGCCCTCCTAGGATTTGTGGTTTGTGCTCTAGCACCACTCATTACACCGATCAATGCCATCAAATTCAAGAGGAGCATGCCCTTGTAGTGGCCGATGTGAATTACAACAATCGTCCACCTATCCCTCTCAAAGCCAAAACCACTACTCTCATGGTAGTAATTAATACCAAGGGTGGAGAGACAATGCACAAGAGAACAACCAAATCCAAAGATGGAACAACTCTTCTTCTCACCACAATAACAATTACCAAGCCAACCAAAACCACCACAACCAAAACCAAAACAACTACACCAAGTACCAAGCACCACACCATAGACAACAATCCAACCACACCTCTCCACCTCCCACCAACTAAATTGAAGAGCTTAAAGCCGCTTTGGATAAAAGAGATGAAAGCTATAAGACTCAATTTGAGGCTATGAATGCTCAACTAGCCAATCTTGCCGAAATGATATCAAAGATGTCCATGTCCTCTTCCAACAATATCAATCAACCCTCAAGTTCTTCTAACCTTCCATCCCAACCCCAACCAAATACAAAGGGCGGTCTCAACGCCATCATTCTACGGTCGGGAACTACATTGGAGGAGATACCTCCAAGGATATTGGAAAATATTCATGAGGAAGAAGCAGTTGTTGAAGCTCCACATGAAGAGGAGGAAGTAGGCAAGAGGCATGAAGAGGAAGAAGTAAACCTCAAGGAACCCAAGAGGAAAGCTCTAGTGGATGAGTCCATCCCAATTCCATTCCCTTCCATGGTGAAGAAAGCAAAGAAGACGCCGGAATTCGACATGAACATGCTTCAAGTGTTCAAAAAGGTTGAGGTAACCATACCACTTCTTGATGCTATTCAACAAATTCCAAAGTATGCAAAATTGTTGAAAGACTTGTGTACACAAAAGGATAGGATAGGGGAATTAGAGACATTATCCTTGGGAAGTTCAATCTCTTCTTTGATGGAACCCATACCAAAGAAATATGGTGATCCTGGGCCTTGTTTGGTATCTTGTTGTATTGGTGGACACACTTTTCATGATTGTATGTGTGATCTAGGGGGCTTGTGTAAGCATCATACCGCTTTCTACTTTTGTGCGGTTGAATTTAGCTCCATTGAAGAGGTCGGCGGCGAGATTTGGCTTGGCTGATAAAAGTGTGATCACGGTAACAGGAATAGCCGAAGATGTACTTGTGGGAATCAAGGACTTGATCTTTCCGGTTGACTTTTATATCCTTGAAATGCCCCCAACAGAGAATAGAAGCTCATCCTCCGTTCTACTTGGTAGACCTTTCCTTAAAACCTCTAAATTCAAGTTAGATGCCTTCACCGGTACATATTCCTTCGAGGTTGGAGACAAGACTATCAAGTTCAATTTGGAAGAAGCCATGAAACATCCTCTCGAAGAGCATTCCGTTCTCCGATGTGATGTAATTGATGAAGTGGTAGCGGAAGTGCAAGAGGAAGACCATAACAAGTTGTGCTACCAAGCCATTGAAGAGACGAATGACGAAGAGGATGAACATGAGGAAGTTGTCAAGGATGAAGCTCGTGAGCTTGATGAAAAAGAACCTCAACTTGAGGCAAAGAGTGAATTGAAGCCTCTTCCATCTCATTTGAAATATGCTTTCTTAGAGGATAACGAAACGTTTCCAGTCATTATTGCTAGTGAGCTCTCTAGTGAGGAAGAAGAGAAGCTCCTAGATGTTCTTAGAAAGTATAAGAAAGCGATTGGTTGGAGCCTAGCCGATATTATGGGGATTGACCCTCACAAATACATGCACCATATATTTCTCTAAGAAGGAGCTAGGCCGGTTAGACAACCGCAAAGAAGACTCAATCCAACCATCCTTGATGTGGTAAAGAAAGAGGTTACTAGGCTACTTGATGTGGGTATCATATACCCAATTTCTGACAGTGAGTGGGTAAGCCCGGTTCAGGTTGTTCCAAAGAAATCAGGCATCACTGCGGTCACAAAGGATGATGGTGGAGTGGTCCCCAAGAGAGTACAAAATGCATGGCGAGTGTGCATCGACTATAGGAGGTTAAACGCCGCTACAAGAAAGGATCACTACCCTTTGCCCTTTATTGATCAGATGCTGGACTGTTTGGTAGGTAAATCCCATTATTGTTTTCTTGATGGATTCACTGTTTACTTCCAGATTCACATTGCTCCTGAGGATCAGGAAAAGACCATATTTACTTACCCTTTTGGCACCTTTGCCTACAAAAGGATGCCGTTTGGACTATGTAATGCACCCGCTACTTTTCAGCGGTGCATGACTAGTGTCTTTTCTGATCTAATGGAAAATTATCTGGAAGTCTTTATGGACGACTTCAGTGTTTATGGAACTTCTTTTGATTATTGCTTGGAGAACTTGGCCAAGGTCTTAGCTAGATGTGTTGACACCAACCTTGTCTTAAATTTTGAAAAATGCCACTTTATGGTAAGATAAGGTATAGTGTTAGGACATGTAGTGTCTTATGAAGGAATTTCTGTAGACCCGACCAAGGTCGATGTTATCACCACTTTATCTCACCCCTCATCTATGAGGGAGGTCCGCTCATTTTTAGGACATGCAGGATTTTATAGGCGCTTTATCAAAGATTTCAGCAAGATTGCTTTACCATTGTTGCGCCTACTCCAAAAAGATGTGGATTTTAAATTTGATGATAAATGTGCCAAAGCTTATGAAGAGTTAAGGAGAGCTCTTACCACAGCACCGATTGTGCGAGGCCCCAACTAGACGTTGCCATTTTAGATAATGTGCGATGCGTCAAACCAAGCTATAGGTGCCGCGCTTGCACAGTGCGATGGTAAACTCCCTTATGTCATTGCATACTCTTCTAAAACACTTGATGCAACACAATCCAACTATACCACTACTGAAAAGGAACTCCTTGATATTGTTCATGCTTTAGATAAATTTAGATCTTATTTGCTAGGATCAAAGATAGTGGTATACATGGATCATGCAGCTTTAAAATACTTGTTGTCAAAGAATGAGTCAAAACCTAGGCTCATACGTTGGATCTTGCTTTTGAAAGAATTTGACATTGAGATTAGGGACCGGAGTGGATGTCAAAACTTGGTTGCGGATCATCTAAGCCGCTTTGAGAATTTAAAATCTGATCCATTTTCGATCAATGACTCATTCTCATTGGATAGTTTGCATGCTGTGTCGAGTAATTTTCCTTGGTTTGTCCCAATGGCGAACTACTTGGTTGCGAAGCTCTTCCCTCCCAATTTTTCCAAACACCAAAGGGATAAGTTGAGGAGTGATTTCAAATATTATATTTGGGATGACCCTCACTTGTGGAAGAGGGGAGTAGACCAAGTAATTCGAAGATGTGTCCCGGAGTCCGAAATCCAACCCATTCTTGAAGCTTGTCATTCATCCGAGTGTGGTGGCCACTTTGGCCCACAAAGGACCGCAAAAAAGGTGTTGGATTGTGGATTCTGGTGGCCGACCTTATTCAAGGATGCTAACCGATTATGCATGTCTTGCCATCAGTGTCAAAAGTCGGGAAACACATCCCAAAGGGATGAAATACCTCAACAACCTATGTTGTTTTGTGAGATCTTTGATGTATGGGGCATTGACTTTATGGGACCGTTTTCTAACTCAAGTGGGTATCTATACATTCTGTTAGTGGTTGACTACGTGTCAAAGTGGGTAGAAGCAATACCTACCTGCCTTGACGACGCCAATACTGTCATTTCTTTCATTAGGAATAAAAATGTATGCCGTTATGGGTCGCCACGAGCAATCGTGAGCGACCAAGGATCCCACTTTTGTAACAGAAAGGTAGAGGCATTGCTCAAGCGCTATGGAGTGGTGCATAAGGTTGCCACCGCTTATCATCCGCAAACCAACGGACAAGCGGAAGTGTCCAACCGGGAAATTAAAAGAATTTTGGAGAAAGTAGTGAATCCGCAAAGGAAGGATCGGAGCATCCGGTTAGGAGATGTACTATGGGCGTATAGGACGGCCTACAAGACTCCATTAGGGATGAGTCCCTTCCGGATTGTCCATGGGAAGGCATGTCACCTTCCAGTGGAAATTGAGCATAGAGCCTACTGGACGATAAAACAATGCAACATGGATTTGACCCAAGGAGGAGTATCCAGAAAATTACAGCTAGAGGAGCTCGAATGTTTGAGGAATGAGGCATATGAGAATGCCCGGATCTATAAGGAGAAAACGAAAGCATTCCATGACCACCACATCCGGAAAAAGGATTTCCAAGAGGGTGATGAGGTGCTCTTCTACAATTCGAGGCTTCGTTTCATGCCTGGCAAGCTCTGTTCTAGATGGGAAGGACCTTTCAAGGTAAAAGAGATAATGCCTTATGGAGTGGTGGAGTTGTTTGATCCTAAAAGTGAAGCAACCTTCAAGGTGAACGAACATAGAGTGAAGAAGTACCATGGCGACAAGCTCCCAAGGGAGCTAGAGGTGTTCCTACTGGAGGATGCACCTAAAGAAGGAGAAGTTTGAGCGACTGACCGTCCAACTTAAGGACGTTAAAGAAAAGTACTTGGTGGGAGGCACCCCCCGTGGTAAGATCTTCCTTGTATATACCATTTGCTTTTTGTTTGGATTTTTGAGAATTTTGTGATTTCTTGATGTTGTTGATTGCATAGGAATTCTAGTTGTTGTCATTTTTGTTGGTTAACTAGGATGTTTAAGTAAACTTCATCATTTTGTTATGGATGATTTGTTGGAATAGAGAGAATGCTATGTTTTGAATGATACATGAATTTGTGAAGTGTTCTCTTGCATGCTAGCCAAAACACCTACCAAAACAAAAAAAAAAAGATAAGAAAAAAGGCAGTTTGGGTACCGGCGCATCAGCGCACTGCACGCGTTCGTGCCGGTGGCGCATTTCTACCCTTGGGTGAAAAACCCAAGATTCGTGCCCATTTCTTGCCCGTCTTATGTCAACCCCTGCGCACCAGCGCATTGCGCGCGTGCGCGCCGATGGTGTGACCTGATCCCTTTGATACAAAATTCAGAGAGTTGTGCCATGTTTGTGCCCAGCCTGTGCTCACACTGGCGTATCCGCGCACTTTGCACGTCCGCGCCGGTCGCCAACATCATCATGCACGCATCAGCGCAGTGTGCGCGTCTGCGCGCCTGAGCTTCACACCAACTCTGGTATAAAAAACCAGAGAGTTATGCCTACTCTATGCCAGAGGCACATCTGTGCCTGCACGAACGTGCCAAGGACGCGCTCGTGTCCCTTGATATCTCTTTATTCGTGCGTCAGCGCACTGCGCGCACACGCGCAGGTTGTGCAAGCCAGTTTTAAAGTTGTGCGCCCTGCTTCTTCTCCCCCTCCTATTTTTCTTTCTTCATTCCTTTTTCTTCTTTCTCCATCACCTCTCTTTCCCTCCTCTCTCATTCTCCACCACCATTGTCTTCGGTTACTCACCGGCAACCGCCACCTTGGTGCACGAAATTGCAATCACACTTTTGCAACTCCGCACAACTAACCAGCAAGTGCACTGGGTCGTCCAAGTAATACCTTGCGTGAGCAAGGGTCAATCCCACGGAGATTGTCGGCTTGAAGCAAGCTATGGTTATCTTGTAAATCTTAGTCAAGATATCAGAAATTATCAGGATTGATTGTGAAAAGCAAAAGAACATGAAATAATTACTTGTTTTGCAGTAATGGAGAATAGGTTGAGGTTTTGGTGATGCTCCATCTTCTGAATCTCTGCTTTCCTACTGTCTTCTTCTTCAAGCACGCAAGGCTCCTTCCATGGCAAGCTGTATGTAGGGTTTCACCGTTGTCAATGGCTACCTCCCATCCTCTCAGTGAAAATGTTCCTATGCTCTGTCACAGCATGGCTAATCATCTGTCGGTTCTCAATCAGGCCGGAATAGAATCCAGTGATTCTTTTGCGTCTGTCACTAACGCCCCGCCTTCAGGAGTTTGAAGCTCGTCACAGTCATTCAATCATTGAATCCTACTCAGAATACCACAGACAAGGTTTAGACCTTCCGGATTCTCTTGAATGCCGCCATCAGTTCTAGCTTATACCACGAAGATTCCGATTAAAGAATCCAAGAGATAACTACTTAATCTAAGGTAGAACGGAGGTGGTTGTCAGGCACGCGTTCATAGTTGAGAAAGATGATAATTGTCACGGGTCATCACATTCATCCGGGTTAAGAACAAGTATCATCTTAGAATGGAAGCAAGCATGATTGAATGAGAAACAGTAGTAATTGCATTAATCCATCAAGACACAGCAGAGCTCCTCACCCCCAACCATGGGGTTTAGAGACTCATGCCGTGGAAAGTACACAAAGAAACTTGTAAAGTGTCATGAGGTACAGATACAATGTCAAAAGATCCTATTAATAGTAAACTAGTAGCCTAGGGTATACAGAAATGAGTAAATGACTTAAAAATCCACTTTCGGGCCCACTTGGTGTGTGCTTGGGTTGAGCAATGAAGCATTTTCGTGTAGAGACCTTTTCTGGAGTTAAACGCCAGTTCTCATGCCAGTTTGGGCGTTTAACTCCAAGTTTTATGTCAGTTCCGGCGTTTAACGCTGGAATTTCTTAGGCTGATTTGCCACGCCGGTTTGGGCCATCAAATCTTGGGCAAAGTATGGACTATCATATATTGCTGGAAAGCCCAGGATGTCTACTTTCCAACGCCGTTGAGAGCGCGCCAATTGGGCTTCTGTAGCTGCAGAAAATCCACTTCGAGTGCAGGGAGGTCAGAATCCAACAGCATCTGTAGTCCTTTTCAGTCTCTGAATCAGATTTTTGCTCAGAACCCTCAATTTTAGCCAGAAAATACCTGAAATCACAGAAAAACACACAAACTCATAGTAAAGTCCAGAAAAGTGAATTTTAACTAAAAACTAATAAAAATATACTAAAAACTAACTAGATCATACCAAAAACATACTAAAAACAATGCCAAAAAGCGTATAAATTATCCGCTCATCACAACACCAAACTTAAATTGTTGCTTGTCCCCAAGCAACTGAAAATCAAAATAGGATAAAAAGAAGAGAATATACTATAGACTCTAAAATATCAAGGAAACATAGCTCCAATTAGATGAGCGGGACTAGTAGCTTTTTGCCTCCGAACAGTTTTGGCACCTCACTCTATCCCTTGAAGTTCAGAATGATTGGCATCTATAAGAACTCAGAACTCAGATAGTGTTATTGATTCTCTTAGTTGAGTATAATGATTCTTGAACATAGCCAGTGTATGAGTCTTGGCTGTGGCCCAAAGCACTCTGTCTTCCAGTATTACCACCGGATACATACATGCCACAGACATATAATTGGGTGAACCTTTTCAGATTGTGACCCAGCTTTGCTAGAGTCCCCAATTGGAGGTGTCCAGGGTTCTTAAGCACACTCTTTTTGCCTTGGATCACAACTTTATTCCTTTCTTTTTCTTTTTCTTTTCTCTCTTTTTTTTTCGAAATTTTTTTTTTGTATCCACTGCTTTTTCTTGCTTCAAGAATCAATTAGATGATTTTTCAGATCCTCAATAACAGTTCTCTTTTTCCATCATTCTTTCAAGAGCCAACAATTTCAACATTCTCAAAACATCAATTTCAAGAGACATATGCACTGTTCAAGCATTCATTCGGAAAACAAAAATTATTGTCACCACATCAAACTAATTCAACTAGTTTCAAGGATAAATTTCGAAATCCTGTACTTCTTGTTCTTTTTTGATTAAAGCATTTTTCATTTAGGAGAGGTGATGGATTCATAGGACATTCATAGCTTTAAGACATGAATTTTAAATTTTATTAATTATGAATTAAGATCAAGACTCAAAAATAGATATAAGATGAGACTAAAATAAAACAAAAATAGAAAACAAAATAAAGGAAACAAAACGCAAAAAGTAGGCTCCTAATGATAGAGGTTTTCACAGAGTTAGGACTCAACAACCTTGATTTTGAGAAGTGGATGCTCCCTCAACTTGAGAGGAGAGCTTTTGGCGTTTCAACTCTTGGAGTTCACGCCCCTGCTTCTCTTGTTCCTTCAGCAATTTGCAGAGCATGCAGTTCTGATTCTGCTGTTCTTCCTTCAGTTGCTCCATAGTCTCTTGCAACTTGGTGATAGATGCTTCTAGGCTGGTCCAGTAGTCAATTCTTCGGAATTCAGGGAGGAATTCCTGCGCCCTCCTCTTGATAGAGTTGTCTTGCATTTGTCCTTCCATTGACTTCTTGGTGATTGGGTGTTCAATGGGTATGAACTCATCTACTCCCATCTTCACCCTAGCCTCTTTACAGAGCAAGGAGATCAAGCTTGGGTAAGCCAATTTGGCTTCAGTGGAATTCTTATTTGCAATTGTGTAGATCTCACAAGCAATCACATGATGAATCTCCACTTCTTTTCCAAGCATAATGCAATGAATCATCACTGCTCTCTTGATGGTGACCTCAGAACGGTTGCTAGTGGGCAATATGGAACGCCCAATAAAGTCTAGCCAACCTCTTGCAATTGGTTTGAGGTCTCCCCTCTTGAGTTGGTTTGGGACACCCTTTGAATTGGTTATCCACTTAGTTCCAGGGAGGCATATGTCCTCTAGAACTTGATCCAACCCTTTATCTGCTCTCACCATCCTCCTATTGAAGGAATCAGGATCATCTTGCAGTTGAGGTAGTTTGAAGATTTCTCTTATTTTGTCCAGATAGAAGTACATAACTTTCCCTCTGACCATGGTTCTGTAGGTATGGTAAGCAGTTCCAGTCATTCTCTGCTTATCTGTTAGCCACAGATTAGAGTAGAATTCCTGAACCATGTTCCTTCCAACCTTTATTTCAGGATTGGTTAGAACTTCCCATCCTCTGTTTCGAATTTGCTCTTGGATCCCCGGATATTCATCTTCTTTCAGATCAAATTTAACTTCCGGGATCACTGACCTCAGACCCATTATTTTGTGATAATGGTCTTCATGTTCTTTGGTTAAGAACTTCTCTTGGTTCCAAAGATTCTTTGGATTATTCTCTTTCTTTCCTCTTAAATTGGTTTGTTTTCCCTTAGGAGCCATGAACTTAATGAATCTTGGCTTAGTGATCACGGAAAAGCACACCAAACTTAGAGGTTTGCTTGTCCTCAAGCAAAAGAAAAGAAAAAAGGGAGAGAGAGAGGAAGAGGAAATTCGAATGGTGTGGTGGAAAGAGGGATCCAAACGTGTATTTATAAGGTGGGGAGGGGAGCTTTTTCGAAAACAAAAGAGAAATTTGAAAGGAGATTTGAGAAGATATGGGAAGAAATTGAATAAAGGGTGATTTTTTTGAACAAAATTTGAGAATGATTTGAGAGATTTGAAGAGTGATTTTAGATTTTTGAAAATTTGAAAGTGAATGATGAGAGATTGAAATGTGTTTTTGTAGAAAAATATGGGTGAGAAAAGGAAAGTTTGAAAAAATTTGATTTGAAAACAAAATTGTGGTCCCCCACCTTTCTGGCGTTAAACGCCCAGAATGGCACCCATTCTGGCGTTTAACGCCCATTTGATGCCCCTTTTGGGCGTTTAACGCCCAGCCAGGTGCCCTGGCTGGCGTTAAACGCCAGAATTCCTTCCTCACTGGGCGTTTTTCTGAACGCCCAGGATGCTGCACACCTGGCGTTAAACGCCCAGAATGGTGCCCATTCTGGCGTTTAACGCCCAAAATGGCACCATTCCTGGCGTTAAACGCCCAGAATGGTACCCATTCTGGCGTTTAACGCCCAAAGTGCCCCTTACTGGCGTTTTTTCGCCAGTAAGCTCTTTTTCTCTGCTTTTTGAGCTGGATCCTTCTGTAACTCTGTGAATTCCTTCATTTTTGATACTTGCCTCTGTAAGAACAATTCATACAACTTCCTAATGACTGGGTTGCCTCCCAGCAAGCGCTTCTTTACTGTCTTTAGCTGGACCTTTACTGAGAATCACTCAAGTCTCAGTTTTGAGCATTCCTGCTCAAAATTTCCTTCAAGATAATGCTTGATTCTCTGTCCATTAACAATGAACTTTTTGTCAGAATCAGTATCCTGAAGCTCAACATATCCATATGGTGACACTCCTGTAATCACATACGGACCCCTCCACCGGGATTTAAGCTTTCCTGGAAACAGTCTGAGCCTAGAGTTGAAGAGCAGAACTTTTTGTCCTGGCTCAAAGACTCTGGTTGACAACTTCTTGTCATGCCATTTCTTTGCCTTTTCCTTATAAATTTTTGCATTTTCAAAGGCATTGAGTCTGAACTCCTCTAGCTCATTTAGCTGGAGCAGTCTTTTTTCACCAGCTAACTGTGCATCCATGTTTAGGAATCTGGTTGCCCAGTAGGCTTTATGTTCCAGTTCCACAGGCAGGTGACAGGCCTTCCCATACACCAGTTGGTATGGAGAGGTTCCTATAGGAGTCTTGAATGCTGTTCTGTATGCCCACAGAGCATCATCCAAGCTCTTTGCCCAATCTTTTCTTCGGGCTATCACCGTCCGTTCCAGGATTCTTTTTAGCTCTCTGTTAGAGACTTCAGCTTGCCCATTTGTCTGTGGATGATACGGAGTTGCCACTTTGTGGCTAATTCCATATCTAACTATAGCAGAGTATAGTTGTTTATTGCAGAAATGGGTGCCCCCGTCACTGATTAGTACTCTGGGAACACCAAACCTGCTGAAGATGTGTTTCTGGAGGAATTTTAGCACGGTCTTGGTATCATTAGTGGGTGTAGCAATTGCTTCTACCCACTTAGATACATAGTCCACTGCCACCAGAATATAAGTGTTTGAGTATGATGGTGGGAATGGCCCCATGAAGTCAATGCCCCATACATCAAACAACTCTATCTCTAATATCCCTTGTTGAGGCATGGCATATCCGTGAGGCAAGTTACCAACTCTTTGGCAACTGTCACAGTTACGCACAAACTCTCGGGAATCTTTATAGAGAGTAGGCCAGTAGAAGCCACATTGGAGGACTTTAGTGGCTGTTCGCTCACTTCCAAAATGTCCTCCATATTGTGATCCATGGCAATGCCATAGGATTCTTTGTGCTTCTTCTCTGGGTACACATCTGCGGATCACTCCGTCAGCACATCTCTTAAAGAGATATGGTTCATCCCAGAGGTAGTACTTGGCATCTGAAATTAATCTCTTTCTTTGCACGCTACTGTACTCCTTGGGTATGAACCTCACAGCTTTATAATTTGCAATATCTGCAAACCATGGAGCTTCCTGAATGGCAAAGAGTTGCTCATCTGGGAAAGTCTCAGAGATCTCAGTAGAAGGGAGGGACGCCCCAGCTACTGGTTCTATTCGGGACAGATGATCAGCTACTTGATTCTCTGTCCCTTTTCTGTCTCTTATTTCTATATCAAACTCTTGCAGAAGCAACACCCATCTTATAAGCCTGGGTTTTGAATCCTGCTTTGTGAGTAAGTATTTAAGAGCAGCATGGTCAGTGTACACAATCACTTTGGATCCCACTAGATAGGATCTAAACTTGTCAATGGCATAGACCACTGCAAGTAACTCCTTTTCTGTGGTTGTGTAATTCTTCTGTGCGTCATTTAGAACACGGCTGGCATAGTAAATGACGTGCAGAAGCTTGTTATGCCTCTGTCCCAACACTGCACCAATGGCATGGTCACTGGCATCACACATTAGTTCAAATGGCAATGTCCAATCTGGTGCAGAGATGACTGGTGCTGTGACCAGCTTAGCTTTCAGGGTCTCAAATGCCTGCAGACACTGTGTGTCAAACACAAATGGTGTGTCAGCAGCTAACAGGTTACTCAAAGGTTTTGTAATTTTTGAAAAATCCTTTATGAACCTTCTGTAGAATCCTGCATGCCCCAGAAAGCTTCTGATTGCCTTAACATTGGCAGGTGGTGGTAATTTTTCAATTACCTCTACCTTTGCCTTATCCACCTCTATTCCCTTGCTTGAAATTTTGTGCCCAAGGACAATTCCTTCAGTCACCATAAAGTGACATTTCTCCCAGTTCAAAACCAGGTTAGTCTCTTGGCATCTTTTCAGGACAAGTGCTAGGTGATTAAGACAGGAGCTAAATGAATCTCCATATACTGAAAAGTCATCCATGAAGACTTCCAGAAATTTCTCTACCATATCTGAGAAGATAGAGAGCATGCACCTCTGAAAGGTTGCAGGTGCATTGCACAGACCAAAAGGCATCCTCCTGTAGGCAAACACGCCAGAAGGGCAAGTGAATGCTGTTTTCTCTTGGTCCTGAGGATCTACTGCAATTTGGTTGTAGCCTGAATAGCCAT